>NC_056442.1:56399148-56456648 GCF_018296145.1 Oncorhynchus tshawytscha | reverse complement strand
TCACACACACTCACATACACACATGGACACACACACACACACATGGACACACACACACACACATGGACACACACACATGGACACACACAACTAACGAACTCACACATACATGCATGCACACACACAGAGTCCGTTACTCACACAGAGTCCGTTACTCACACAGAGTCCGTTACTCACACAGAGTCCGTTACTCACACAGAGTCCGTTACTCACACAGAGTCCGTTACTCACACAGAGTCCGTTACTCACACAGAGTCCGTTACTCACCCCATTGTGCGTGTGTCCTGTTTCCAGTATCCCTCTGAAGATGCTGTGCCAGAATATGAAAAGGCAGATCGTGTCCAGGGCCTTCTACGGATGTAAGTCTGTGTTCTTTCTCTCAAAGTAGTTTGTTTCTCAGTTCCCTGTTCAGTCATAAAGGGAGTGATCTCCTGTCTCTTTTGTCTGTCTTTCTCTCCACTCCTTCCTTCCTGTCTCACGCCCTCTGTCCTATCTCTTTGTCTCCCTCCCTCCCTACCCCGCTCCCTCCCTACCCCTCTCCCTCCGTCCCTCACTACCCCTCCCCCCCCCCCTCCCTCCCTCCCCTCCCCTCCCTCCCCTCCCTCCCTCCCCCTCCCTCCCTCCCTCCCTCCCTCCCTCCCCCCTACCCCCTACCCCTACCCCGCTCCCTCCCTACCCCGCTCCCTCCCTACCCCTACCCCGCTCCCTCCCTACCCCTACCCCGCTCCCTCCCTCCCTACCCCGCTCCCTCCCTCCCCCTCCCTCCCTCCCTACCTACCCCGCTCCCTCCCTCCCTCCCTACCCCGCTCCCTCCCCCTCTCCCCTCCCCGCTCCCTCCCTACCCCTCTCCCTCTCACTCCGTCCCTCCCTACCCCTCTCCCCCTCGCTCCCTACCCCTACCTCCCTCCCTACCCCTCCCCTCCCCCTCCCTCCCTCCCTCCCCCCCCCCCGCTCCCTCCCTCCCTCCCCCTACCCCGCTCCCTCCCTCCCTCCCCCCTACCCTCCCCTCCCTCCCTCCCACCCTGCTCCCTCCCCCTCCCCCCGCTCTCCCCCCCATCTCCCCCTCTCCCTCCCCCTCTCCCTCCCTCCCTACCCCGCTCCCGCCCTCTCTCCCTCCCCCTCTCTCCCTCCCCCTCCTTCCCTCCCTCCCCCAGGGCTGGGCTACTGTCGACATCTGTCCACGGTCCGCACCCACCTGTCAGCACTGGTCAGCCACAACATTGTCCTTCCTGACAAACCTTGCGAGGCATCGGGGGACTGAGCAGAGACGTGTGGAAAAAGTACCAGAAGGACTGCAAGGTGGGTTAGTGGCTGGCTGGGTGGGTGGGTGGGTGGCTAGATGGACGGCTGGTTGGGCGGGTGGGTGGCTAGCAATGTGGCTGGCTGGCTAGGTGGCTGGCTATGTGGATGGCTGTGTAGCTGGCTGGCTATGTGGATGGCTGGGTGGGTGGATGGCTGCGTGGCTTGGTGGCTGGCTGGGTGGATGGCTTGGTGGATGACTGCGTGGCTGGGTGGGTGGCTTGGTGGCTGGCTGACTGGCTGGGTGGGTGGCTGCGTGGATGGCTTGGTGGATGGCTGCGTGGCTGGGTGGGTGGCTGCGTGGCTGGGTGGGTGGCTTGGTGGCTGGCTGCGTGGGTGGCTGGGTGGGTGGCTTGGTGGCTGGCTGACTGGCTGGGTGGGTGGCTGGCTAGCTGGGTGGGTGGCTGGGTGGGTGGCTTGGTGGCTGGCTGACTGGCTGGGTGGGTGGCTGGCTGGCTGGATGGGTGGCTGGGTGGATGGCTTGGTGGCTGGCTGACTGGGTGGATGGCTGCGTGGCTAGGTGGGTGGGTGGCTTGGTGGATGGCTGGGTGGGTGGCTGGGTGGCTGACTGGCTGGGTGGATGGGTGGATGGATGTGTAGCTGGCTGACTGGCTGGGTGGATGGCTGTGTAGCTGGCTGACTGGCTGGGTGGATGGCTGTGTAGCTGGCTGACTGGCTGGGTGGATGGCTGTGTAGCTGGCTGACTGGCTGGGTGGGTGGATGGCTGTGTAGCTGGCTGACTGGCTGGGTGGGTGGATGGCTGTGTAGCTGGCTGACTGGCTGGGTGGGTGGATGGCTGTGTAGCTGGCTGGCTATGTGGATGGCTGGGTGGGTAGATGGCTATGTGGATGGCTGGGTGGGTGGGTGGATGGCTGCGTGGCTGGCTGACTGGATGGCTAGGTGGATGGCTGGGTGGGTGGCTGGGTGGCTTGGTGGCTGGCTGACTGGCTGGGTGGATGGGTGGATGGATGTGTAGCTGGCTGACTGGCTGGGTGGATGGCTGTGTAGCTGGCTGACTGGCTGGGTGGATGGCTGTGTAGCTGGCTGACTGGCTGGGTGGATGGCTGTGTAGCTGGCTGACTGGCTGGGTGGGTGGATGGCTGTGTAGCTGGCTGACTGGCTGGGTGGGTGGATGGCTGTGTAGCTGGCTGACTGGCTGTGTGGGTGGATGGCTGTGTAGCTGGCTGGCTATGTGGATGGCTGGGTGGGTAGATGGCTATGTGGATGGCTGGGTGGGTGGGTGGATGGCTGCGTGGCTGGCTGACTGGATGGCTAGGTGGATGGCTGGGTGGGTGGATGGCTGGCTATGTGGATGGCTGTGTAGCTGGCTGACTATGTGGATGGCTGGGTGAGTGGATGGCTGCGTGGCTGGGTGGCTTGGTGGCTGGGTGTAATGTTGCAGCTTGTCCTCTAAAAGGGGTCAACATAAACATCACTCTATGCTCAGTAATCACATTCAATTCAAGAAGAAATTCGTGTCCACGTGGTGTTGTTGGTTAGAGAGGTAAACCAACTTCAAATAAGTATGTTTTGGGGGTAGCTATGAGAGATACGTGAGGTTTGGGGGTAGCTATGAGAGATACGTGAGGGGGAGAGGGGTGGGGGGAGCTATGAGAGAACATGAGAGGGTTGGGGAAGGAAGCTATGAGAGAGACATGAGAGGGTTGGGGGTAGCTATGAGAGACATGAGAGGGTTGGGGGTAGCTATGAGAGACATGAGAGGGTTGGGGGTAGCTATGAGAGACATGAGAGGGTTGGGGGTAGCTATGAGAGACATGAGAGGGTTGGGGGTAGCTATGAGAGACATGAGAGGGTTGGGGGTAGCTATGAGAGAAATGAGAGGGTTGGGGGTAGCTATGAGAGAAATGAGAGGGTTGGGGGTAGCTATGAGAGATATGAGAGAGTTGGGGGTAGCTATGAGAGGGTTGGGGGTAGCTATGAGAGATATGAGAGAGTTGGGGGTAGCTATGAGAGGGTTGGGGGTAGCTATGAGAGATAGGAGGGGTTGGGGGTAGCTATGAGAGATAGGGGGTAGCTAGGGTTGGGGGGGGTAGGTATGAGAGATAGGAGAGGGTTGGGGGTAGCTATGAGAGATAGGAGAGGGTTGGGATTAGCTATGAGAGACACGAGAGGGTTGGGGGTAGTAGCTATGAGAGACATGAGAGGGTTGGGGGTAGTAGCTATGAGAGATCGGAGGGGGTTGGGGGTAGCTGTGAGAGATAGGAGAGGGTTGGGGGTAGCTGTGAGAGATACGAGAGAGACATGAGGTTGGGGGAAGCTATAAGAGATATGAGAGTGTTGGGGGTAGCTATGAGAGACACGAGAGGTTTGGGGGTAGCTGTGAGAGATATCCAGGATCCAGTTGCAGAGGGAGGTGTTTAGTCCCAGGGTCCTTAGCTTAGTGATGAGCTTTGTGGGCACTATGGTGTTTAACTCTGAGCTGTAGTCAAGGAACCGCATTCTCACATCGGTGTTCCTTTTGTCCAGGTGAGAAAGGGCAGTGTGGAGTGCGATTGAGATTACGTCATCTGTGGATCTGTTGGGGCGGTATGCAAATTGGAGTGGATCTAGGGTGTCAGGTAGGGTGGAGGTGATATGGTCCTTGACTAGTCTCTCAAAGCACTTCATGATGACAGAAGTGAGTGCTACGAGGCGGTAGTCATTTAGCTCAGTTACCTTAGCTTTCGTGGGCACAGAAACAATGTTGGCCCTCTTGAAGCATGTGGGAACAACAGACTGGGATAAGTATTGATTGAATATGTCCGTAAACACACCAGCCAGCTGGTCTGCACATGCTCTGAGGACGTGGCTGGGGATGCCGTCTGGGCCTGCAGCCTTGCGAGGGTTGACACGTTTAAATGTTTTACTCACGTTGGCTGCAGTGAAGGAGAGCCCGCAGGTTTTGGTAGCGGGCCGTGTCAGTGGCACTGTATTGTCCTCAAAGCGAGCAAAGAAGTTTAATTTGTCTGGGAGCAAGACATCGTGGTCCGTGACGGGGCTGGTTTTTGTTTTGTACGCTGGTCCGGACATATTCAATCAATCCCTATACCAGTCTGCTGTTCCCACATGCTTCAAGAGGGCCACCATTGTTCCTGTTCCCAAGAAAGCTAAGGTAACTGAGCTAAACGACTACCGCCCCGTAGCACTCACTTCCGTCATCATGAAGTGCTTTGAGAGACTAGTCAAGGACCATATCACCTCCACCCTACCTGACACCCTAGACCCACTCCAATTTGCTTACCGCCCAAATAGGTCCACAGACGATGCAATCTCAACCACACTGCACACTGCCCTAACCCATCTGGACAAGAGGAATACCTATGTGAGAATGCTGTTCATCGACTACAGCTCAGCATTCAACACCATAGTACCCTCCAAGCTCGTCATCAAGCTCGAGACCCTGGGTCTCGACCCCGCCCTGTGCAACTGGGTACTGGACTTCCTGACGGGCCGCCCCCAGGTGGTGAGGGTAGGCAACAACATCTCCACCCCGCTGATCCTCAACACTGGGGCCCCACAAGGGTGCGTTCTGAGCCCTCTCCTGTACTCCCTGTTCACCCACGACTGCGTGGCCACGCACGCCTCCAACTCAATCATCAAGTTTGCGGACGACACAACAGTGGTAGGCTTGATTACCAACATCGACGAGACGGCCTACAGGGAGGAGGTGAGGGCCCTCGGAGTGTGCTGTCAGGAAAATAACCTCACACTCAACGTCAACAAAACTAAGGAGATGATGGACTTCAGGAACTTGTGGACTTCAGGAAACAGCAGAGGGAACACCCCCCTATCCACATCGATGGAACAGTAGTGGAGAGGGTAGCAAGTTTTAAGTTCCTCGGCATACACATCACAGACAAACTGAATTGGTCCACTCACACAGACAGCATCGTGAAGAAGGCGCGTGAAGTAAGGCTCTCCAGAGGGTAGTGAGGTCTGCACAACGCATCACCGGGGGCAAACTACCTGCCCTCCAGGACACCTACACCACCCGATGTTACAGGAAGGCCATAAAGATCATCAAGGACATCAACCACCCGAGCCACTGCCTGTTCACCCCGCTATCATCCAGAAGGCAAGGTCAGTACAGGTGCATCAAAGCTGGGACCGAGAGACTGAAAAACAGCTTCTATCTCAAGGCCATCAGACTGTTAAACAGCCACCACTAACATTGAGTGGCTGCTGCCAACACACTGACACTGACACTGACTCAACTCCAGCCACTTTAATAATGGGAATTGATGGGAAATGTAAATATATCACTAGCCACTTTAAACAATGCTACCTTATATAATGTTACTTACCCTACATTATTCATCTCATATGCATACGTATATACTGTACTCTATATCATCGACTGCATCCTTATGTAATACATGTATCACTAGCCACTTTAACTATGCCACTTTGTTTACATACTCATCTCATATGTATATACTGTACTCGATACCATCTACTGTATCTTGCCTATGCTCCTCTGTACCATCACTCATTCATATATCCTTAAGTACATATTCTTTATCCCCTTACACTGTGTATAAGACAGTAGTTTTGGAATTGTTAGTTAGATTACTTGTTGGTTATTACTGCATTGTCGGAACTAGAAGCACAAGCATTTCGCTACACAAGCATTAACATCTGCTAACCATGTGTATGTGACAAATAAAATTGGATTGGATTTGATTTGCCTTGCGAAAGTATTCGGCCCCCTTGAACTTTGCGACCTTTTGCCACATTTCAGGCTTCAAACATAAAGATATAAAACTGTTATTTTTTTGTGAAGAATCAACAACAAGTGGGACACAATCATGAAGTGGAACAACATTTATTGGATATTTCAAACTTTTTTAACAAATCAAAAACTGAAAAATTGGGCGTGCTAAATTATTCAGCCCCTTTACTTTCAGTGCAGCAAACTCTCTCCAGAAGTTCAGTGAGGATCTCTGAATGATCCAATGTTGACCTAAATGACTAATGATGATAAATACAATCCACCTGTGTGTAATCAAGTCTCCGTATAAATGCACCTGCACTGTGATAGTCTCAGAGGTCCTTTAAAAGCGCAGAGAGCATCATGAAGAACAAGGAACACACCAGGCAGGTCCGTGATACTGTTGTGAAGAAGTTTAAAGCCGGATTTGGATACAAAAAGATTTCCCAAGCTTTAAACATCCCAAGGAGCACTGTGCAAGCGATAATATTGAAATGGAAGGAGTATCAGACCACTGCAAATCTACCAAGACCTGGCCGTCCCTCTAAACTTTCAGCTCATACAAGGAGAAGACTGATCAGAGATGCAGCCAAGAGGCCCATGATCACTCTGGATGAACTGCAGAGATCTACACCTGAGGTGGGAGACTCTGTCCATAGGACAACAATCAGTCGTATATTGCACAAATCTGGCCTTTATGGAAGAGTGGCAAGAAGAAAGCCATTTCTTAAAGATATCCATAAAAAGTGTTGTTTAAAGTTTGCCACAAGCCACCTGGGAGACACACCAAACATGTGGAAGAAGGTGCTCTGGTCAGATGAAACCAAAATTGAACTTTTTGGCAACAATGCAAAACGTTATGTTTGGCGTAAAAGCAACACAGCCCATCACCCTGAACACACCATCCCCACTGTCAAACATGGTGGTGGCAGCATCTGGTTTGGGCCTGCTTTTCTTCAGCAGGGACAGGGAAGATGGTTAAAATTGATGGGAAGATGGATAGAGCCAAATACAGGACCATTCTGGAAGAAAACCTGATGGAGTCTGCAAAAGACCTGAGACTGGGACGGAGATTTGTCTTCCAACAAGACAATGATCCAAAACATAAAGCAAAATCTACAATGGAATGGTTCAAAAATAAACATATCCAGGTGTTAGAATGGCCAAGTCAAAGTCCAGACCTGAATCCAATCGAGAATCTGTGCAAAGAACTGAAAACTGCTGTTCACAAATGCTCTCCATCCAACCTCACTGAGCTCGAGCTGTTTTGCAAGGAGGAATGGGAAAAAATTTCAGTCTCTCGATGTGCAAAACTGATAGAGACATATCCCAAGCGACTTACAGCTGTAATCGCAGCAAAAGGTGGCGCTATAAAGTATTAACTTAAGGGGGCTGAATAATTTTGCACGCCCAATTTTTCAGTTTTTGATTTGTTAAAAATGTTTGAAATATCCAATAAATGTCATTCCACTTCATGATTGTGTCCCACTTGTTGTTGATTCTTCACAAAAAAATACAGTTTTATATCTTTATGTTTGAAGCCTGAAATGTGGCAAAAGGTCGTAAAGTTCAAGGGGGCCGAATACTTTCGCAAGGCACTGTACCTCTTGTGTCTGAGCCGTTGAATTGCGACTTTACTTTGTCTCTATACTGCCCCTTGCTTGTTTGATTGCCTTGCGGCGGGAATAGCTACACTGTTTGTATTCGGTCATGTCACCTTGCCCTGATTTAAAAGCAGTAGTTCGAGCTTTCAGTTTTACGCGAATGCTGCCATCAATCCACGGTTTCTGGTTGGGGAATGTTTTAATAGACGCTGTAGGTACAACATAACCGATGCACTTGCTAATAAACTTGCTCACCGAATCAGCGTATTCATCAATGTTGTTGTTCGACGCTATGCGGAACATATCCCAGTCCACGTGATCGAAGCAATCTTGAAGCGTGGAATTCTATTGGTCGGACCAGCGTTGAACAGACCTGAGCACGGGTGCTTCCTGTTTTAGTTTCTGTCTATAGGCTGGGAGCAACAAAATGGAGTTGTGGTCAGCTTTTCTGGAAGGGGGGCGGGGGAGGGCCTTATATGCATCACGGAAGTTAGAATTACAATGATCCAGGTTTTGCCAACCCGGGTTGCGCAATCGATATGCTGGTACAAGAGCCTTGTTTTTAGATTAGCCTTGTTCTTGTCCTGTTGAAAAACAAATGATAGTCCCACTAAGCGTAAACCAGATGGGATGGCGTATCGCTGCAGAATGCTGTGGTAGCCATGCTGGTTAAGTGTGCCTTGAATTCTAAATAAATCCCTGACAGTGTCACCAGCAAAGCACCCTCACACAATCACACCACCTCCATGCTTCACGGTGGAAACCACACATTCGGAGATCATCCGTTCACATACTCTACGTCTCACAAAGACACAGCAGTTTGGAACCAAAAATCTCAAAGTTGGACTCGTCAGACCAAAGGACAGATTTCCACCGGTCTAATGTCCATTGCTCGTGTTTCTTGGCCCAAGCTAGTATCTTCTTCTTATTGGTGTCCTTTAGTAGTGATTTATTTGCTGCAATTCGACCATGAAGGCCTGATTCACGCAGTCTCCTCTGAACAGTTGATGTTGAGATGTGTATGTTATTTAATCTCTGTGAAGCATTTATTTGGGCTGCAATCTGAGGTGCAGTTAACTCTAATGAACTTGAGAGCCAGTTTCACCATAGCGCTTGATGGTGTTTGCAACTGTACTTGAGGAAACTTTAAAAGTTCTTGAAATTTTCCAGATTGACTGACCTTGTCTTAAATTAATGATGGACTGTTGTTTCTCTTTGCTTATTTGAGCTGTTCATGCCAGCTTTACTGATCTGAATCATTGTCTTGGTCTCTCTCTCTACTGTTCTGTCTCATAGCTTTTAGCCGTACCCTTATCCTACTCCTCCTCTGTTCCTCTGGTGATGTAGAGGTGAATCCAGGCCCTGCAGTGCCTAGCTCCACTCCTATTCCCCAGGCGCTCTCTTTTGATGACTTCTGTAACCATAATAGCCTTGGTTTCATGCATGTTAACATTAGAAGCCTCCTCCCTAAGTTTGTTTTATTCACTGCTTTAGCACACTCCGCCAACCCGGATGTCCTAGCCGATTCTGAATCCTGGCTTAGGAAGGTCAACAAAAACTCTGAAATCTCCATCCCTAACTATAACATTTTCAGACAAGATAGAACGGCCAAAGGGGTCAGTGTTGCAATCTACTGCAGAGATAGCCTGCAGAGTTCTGTCCTACTATCCAGGTCTGTACCCAAACAATTTTAACTTCTACTTTTAAAAATACAACTCTCTAAAAACAAGTCTCTCACCATTGCCACCTGCTATAGACCACCCTCTGCCCCCAGCTGTGCTCTGGACACCATATGTGAACTGATTGCCCCCCATCTATCTTCAGAGCTTGTGCTGCTAAGTGACCTAAACTGGAACATGCTTAACACCCCAGCCATCCTACAATCTAAGCTTGATGCCCTCAATCTCACACAAATTATCAATGAACCTACCAGGTACAACCCCAAAGCCGTTAACACGGGCACCCTCATAGATATCATCCTAACCAACTTGCCCTCTAAATACACCTCTGCTGTTTTCAACCAGGATCTCAGTGATCACTGCCTCATTGCCTGCATCCGTAATGGGTCAGCGGTCAAACGACCACCCCTCATCACTGTCAAATGCTCCCTGAAACACTTCAGCGAGCAGGTCTTTCTAATTGACCTGGCCCTGGAAGGATATTGACCTCATCCCGTCAGTAGAGGATGCCTGGTTATTTTTTTTAAATGCCTTCCTCACCATTTTAAATTGTATTTATTTTACCTTTATTTAACTAGGCAAGTCAGTTAAGAACAAATTCTTATTTTCAATGACGGCCTAGGAACAGTGGGTTAACTGCCTGTTCAGGGGCAGAACGACAGATTCATGCCCCATTCAAGAAATTTTGAACCAGGAACAGATATAGCTCTTGATTCTCTCCAGACCTAACTGCCCTTAACTAGCAAAAAAACATCCTATGGCGTTCTACATTAGCATCGAACAGCCCCCGTGATATGCAACTTTTCAGGGAAGTTAGAAACTAATATACACAGGCAGTTAGAAAAGCCAAGGCTAGCTTTTTCAAGCAGAAATTTGCTTCCTGCAACACAAACTCAAAAAAGTTCTATGACACTGTAAAGACCATGGAGAATAAGAACACCTCCTCCCAGCTGCCCACTGCACTGAAGATAGGAAACACTGTCACCACTGATAAATCCACTATAATTGAAAATGTCAATAAGCATTTTTCTACGGCTGGCCATGCTTTCCACATGGCTACTCCTACCCCGGTCAACAGCACTGTACCCCCCACAGCAACTCGCCCAAGCCTTCCCCATTTCTTCTTCTCCCAAATCCAGCCAGCTGATGTTCTGAAAGAGCTGCAAAATCTGGACCCCTACAAATCAGCCGGGCTAGACAATCTGGACCCTTTCTTTCTAAAATGATCTGCCAAAATTGTTGCCACCCCTATTACTAGCCTGTTCAACCTCCCTTTCGTGTCGTCTTAGATTCCCAAAGATTGGAAAGCAGCCGCGGTCATCCCCCTCTTCAAAAGGGGGGACACTCTAGACCCAAACTGCTACAGACCTATATCTATCCTACCCTGCCTTTCTAAGGTCTTCGAAAGCCAAGTCAACAAACAGATTACCGACCATTTCAAATCCCACCGCTCCTTCTCCACTATGCAATCTGGTTTCCGAGCTGGTCATGGGTGCACCTCAGCCACGCTTAAGGTCCTAAACGATATCTTAACCGCCATCGATAAGAAACAATACTGTGCAGCCGTATTCATTGACCTGGCCAAGGCTTTCGACTCTGTCAAACACCACATCCTCATCGGCAGACTCGATAGCCTTGGTTTCTCAAATGATTGCCTCGCCTGGTTCACCAACTACTTCTCTGATAGAGTTCATTGTCACCAGCTGCCAGAGCAGCTCACAGATTGCTGCACCTGTACATAGCCCATCTATAATTTAGCCCAAACATCTACCTCTTCCCCTACTGTATTTATTTATTTATTTTGCTCCCCATTATTTTTTCTACTTTGCACATTCTTCCACTGCAAATCTACCATTCCAGTTTTTTACTTGCTATATTGTATTTACTTCGCCACCATGGCCTTTACCTCCCTTATCTCACCTCATTTGCTCACATCGTATATAGACTTATTTTTCTACTTTATTATTGACTGTATGTTTGTTTTACTCCATGTGTAACTCTGTGTTGTTGTATTGTGTCGAACTGCTTTGCTTTATCTTGGCCAGGTCGCAATTGTAAATGAGAACTTGTTCTCAACTTGCCTATCTGGTTAAATAAAGGTCAAATAAAATAAATTGTCTCTCTCTTTCTCTAGAACTATAAGGAGTTGGAGTTGTTGTGGCTGGTGTATTACGGAGGTGTACAGCATGACATCAGGAAGGAAGTCTGGCCCTTCCTGCTGGGTCACTACAACTTTGGCATGGGCAAGAAGGACATGAGCCAGGTAGCTAACAATACATATGTCTCTCTGTCTCTGTGTTTTAAGATCTGGCCACATGTACCCCACCAGAGACGGGGTTCAATAGTTGTTTCCACATCTTCCTTCCTGTCTTTTACTGTAACCCCCTCTCAGTTTCCAAATGTCATAAATATATTTATAATGAACATCTTGTCATGCCGTGTTGGTCTGTAGATCGATGAGAAGATCGGTGCACGGTACCAGCAGGTGATGAAGGAGTGGAAGGCCTGCGAGGTGATCGTCAAGCAGAGAGACAAAGAGATGCAGTCGGCCATTTTTGCTAATCTGTCTTCAGGAAGCAGCATAGAGAGCCACGTCCTCAGACACAGAGACTCCACTCTCTGCAATGAGGTGGGTTGGTTGGTTGATTAATTGGTTGGTTGATTGATTGGTTGATTAATTGGTTGGTTGATTGATTGGTTGATTAATTGGTTGGTTGATTGGTTGGTTGATTAATTGGTTGGTTGATTGATTGGTTGATTGATTGGTTGATTAATTGGTTGGTTGATTGATTGGTTGATTAATTGGTTGGTTGGTTGATTAATTGGTTGGTTGATTGGTTGGTTGATTAATTGGTTGGTTGATCGATTGGTTGATTAATTGGTTGGTTGATTGATTGGTTGATTAATTGGTTGGTTGATTGATTGGTTGGTTGGTTAATTGGTTGGTTAATTGGTTGGTTGGTTGGTTGGTTGATTAATTGGTTGGTTGATTGATTGGTTGATTGATTGGTTGATTAATTGGTTGATTAATTGGTTGATTGATTGATTGATTGGTTGATTGATTGGTTGGTTGATTAATTGATTGGTTGATTGATTGGTTGGTTGGTTGATTGATTGATTGGTTGGTTGATTGATTGATTGATTGATTGGTTGGTTGATTGGTTGGTTGATTGATTGGTTGGTTGGTTGATTAATTGGTTGGTTGATTAATTGGTTGGTTGATTAATTGGTTGGTTGATTAATTGGTTGGTTGATTGATTGGTTGATTAATTGGTTGGTTGATTAATTGGTTGGTTGATTGATTGGTTGATTAATTGATTGATTAATTGGTTGATTGATTAATTGGTTGATTAATTGATTAATTTATTGATTGATTGGTTGGGTGATTGGTTGATTGATTGGTTGGTTGATTAATTGGTTGGTTGATTGATTGATTGGTTGATTGATTGATTGGTTGATTAATTGGTTGGTTGATTAATTAGTTGGTTGATTGATTGATTGGTTGATTAGTTGATTGGTTGGTTGATTAATTGGTTGGTTGATTGATTGATTGGTTGATTGATTGATTGGTTGATTAATTGGTTGGTTGATTAATTAGTTGGTTGATTGATTGATTGGTTTATTGGTTGATTGATTGGTTGATTAATTGGTTGGTTGATTAATTAGTTGGTTGATTAATTGATTGGTTTATTGGTTGATTAATTGGTTGATTAATTGATTGATTGATTGGTTGATTGAATAAAGTTAATTTTTTTAATCATTATAAAAACACGTGCAAACATTACATATAACTAGAAAGGGTAGTTTTCCTGTTTGTTTTAGCTGTTTATAAAAAAACACATCTCTACCCCTCTTCCTCCCCCCTTCTCCGTCCTCCCCAATCCTCCTGCCCTCTCCCCCTTATCCTCCCTCCTCCCCCTTTCTCCGTCCTCCTCAAGCCTTCTGCATTCTCCCCCTTCCTCCCTCCTCCTCTGCCCTTCTCCGTCCTCCTCAAACCTCCTGCCGCCTCCTCCCTTTTCCTCCCTCCTCCTCCCCCTTCTCCGTCCTCCTCAAGCCTCCTGCCTTCTCCCTCCTTTTCCTCCCTCCTCCCCCTTCCTCCCTCCTCCTCCTTCGCCCTTCTCCGTCCTCCCCAACCCTCCTGCTTTCTCCTCCCTCCTCCCTCCTGCCAGGTGTTCATGTCAGTGGATGAGCCCGACGCAGGGGCGGGGGGGCAGGAAACCCCAGGAGGGGGGGGGGGAGACACCCCCGGCCACTCTACAGTGATTCTCCCCGCAGCCAGTGGAGCACTAGCTCCTGATGAGTGCCCCCTAGTGGAGTTTGACTCCCCTGACTCCGGGCACTCTCAGATTCTCTCCTCTATCGACGATGGACAGAGCACGGAGGAGAAGGGGGGAGTCGGGCAGGAGGGAGGAGCCGGGGAGGAGGCTCGGCCACACTCGTACAGTGTGACGGAGGAGAAGGAGCGACAGGATTGGTTGAGTGAGGAGATTCTGTGCAGTCAGCTGGATAAGTTGATGACCAATGAGAATGGAGGAGCAGAGGGGATGCCTTCACTCTCATCCTATACAGTAAGTACTGGACACACACACACACACACACACACACACACACACACACACACAGACACAGACACAGCGACAGATACTCAATAAAGAGCATCATTGAATTGCATATCGAAACACATAGATCAGTACTGTTCTGGATGCTGTTCTGAGTACTGTTCTGGATGCTGTTCTGGATGCTGTTCTGGGTACTGTTCTGGATGCTGTTCTGGGTACTGTTCTGGGTACTGTTCTGGATGCTGTTCTGGATGCTGTTCTGGATGCTGTTCTGAGTACTGTTCTGGATGCTGTTCTGGATGCTGTTCTGGGTACTGTTCTGGATGCTGTTCTAGTTACTGTTCTGGGTACTGTTCTGGATGCTGTTCTGGATGCTGTTCTGATGTACTGTTCTGGATGCTGTTCTGGATGCTGTTCTGAGTACTGTTCTGGGTACTGTTCTGGATGCTGTTCTGGATGCTGTTCTGAGTACTGTTCTGGGTACTTTCTGGATGCTGTTCCGGATGCTGTTCCGGATGTTGTTCTAGGTACTGTTCTGGGTACTGTTCTGAGTACTGTTCTGAGTACTGTTCTGGGTACTGTTCTGGGTACTGTTCTAGTTACTGTTCTGGGTACTGTTCTGAGTACTGTTCTGGATACTGTTCTGGGTACTGTTCCGGATGCTGTTCTAGTTACTGTTCTGAGTACTGTTCTGGGTACTGTTCTAGTTACTGTTCTGGGTACTGTTCTAGTTACTGTTCTAGTTACTGTTCTGGGTACTGTTCTGAGTACTGTTCTGAGTACTGTTCTCGGTACTGTTCTGGATGCTGTTCTGAGTACTGTTCTGGATGCTGTTCTAGTTACTGTTCTGGGTACTGTTCTGGATGCTGTTCTAGTTACTGTTCTGGGTACTGTTCTGGATGCTGTTCTGAGTACTGTTCTGGGTACTGTTCTGGGTACTGTTCTGGATGCTGTTCTGAGTACTGTTCTGGGTACTGTTCTGGATGCTGTTCTGAGTACTGTTCTGGGTACTGTTCTGGATGCTGTTCTAGTTACTGTTCTGGGTACTGTTCTGGATGCTGTTCTGAGTACTGTTCTGGATGCTGTTCTGGGTACTGTTCTGGATACTGTTCTGGGTACTGTTCTGGATGCTGTTCTGGATGCTGTTCTGAAGGCAATTTTACTGCATTGATATTTACTCTTTATGTGAACTGAACCGGATCAAATTGAAGTGTCTGTGTGTGTGTGTGTGTGTGTCTGTGTGTGTGTGTGTGTGTGTGTGTGTCTGTGTGTCTGTGTGTGTGTGTGTGTGTGTGTGTGTGTGTGTGTGTGTGTGTGTGTGTGTCTGTGTGTGTGTGTGTGTGTGTGTGTGTGTGTGTATGTGTGTGTGTGTGTGTGTCTGTGCAGATTGAGCTGTTGGACACAGTGGCTCTGAACCTCCACAGGATAGATAAAGATGTTCAACGCTGTGACCGTAACTACGGCTACTTTACGACCGCTAACCTGGAGAAACTACGCAACATCATGTGCAGGTAAACACACACATGCACGCACACAGACTTTTATTTGCTCACTCGATCGCTCATTATTTCACACTCTTTTTTTCACCGTCTCGCGTTTCCCTCTTCTTCCCACCTCTTACCCCTCTTCCTCCACCTCTTCCATCCCCCTCTTCCCCCTCTTCTTTCCCCCTCTTCTTCCCACCTCTTACCCCTTTTCTTTCCCCTCTCTTCTTTCCCCCTCTTACCCCTCTTCTTCCCCCCTTCTTCCCACCTCTTCCTTCCCCCTCTTTCCACAATATTCCTCCCCCTCTTACCCCTCTTCTTTCCCCCTCTTCCCCCTTTTGTTTCCCTATCCTGTCCCAGCTATGTGTGGGAGAATCTGGAGATGGGTTATGTCCAGGGGATGTGTGACCTGCTGGCTCCTCTCATGGTCATCCTGGACGATGGTATGAACCTCAGTCAACATGGAACCTCAGTCAACATGGCTGCCTCCCAAATGGGACCCTATTCCCTATACTCTGCACTTCTTTTGACCAGGGCCCTATGAAGCCTGTTAGCCATTTGCCGTTAGCTGTTAGCTAGCAATTAGTAATGAAACATTAGCAATTATAGCCATTTGCAATTAGCTTTTACCCATTAGCCGTTGCATTACACAGTGATCAGTGAGTGAAGGGGAATGTATGTGTCTAGGCCTTGGTCACAATATACAGAAAAAGTATAGCCTCTCCCAGAGTATGTGTTGCCCCTTTGCCTCGCCCCCTCCTCCTCCCTCTCCCAGAGTATGTGTTGACCCCCGCCCCCCTCCTCCTCCCTCTCCATGCCTTCCTCCCTCTCCCAGAGTATGTGTTGACCCTTGCCTCGCCCCCCCCCCTCCTCCCTCTCCATGCCTTCCTCCCTCTCCCAGAGTATGTGTTGACCCTCGCCTCGCCCCACCCTCCTCCTCCCTCTCCATGCCTTCCTCCCTCTCCCAGAGTATGTGTTGACCCTCGCCCCCCTCCTCCTCCCTCTCCATGCCTTCCTCCCTCTCCCAGAGTATGTGTTGACCCTCGCCCCCCTCCTCCTCCCTCTCCATGCCTTCCTCCCTCTCCCAGAGTATGTGTTGACCCTCGCCCCCTCCTCCTCCCTCTCCATGCCTTCCTCCCTCTCCCAGAGTATGTGTTAACCCTCGCCTCGCCCCACCCTCCTCCTCCCTCTCCATGCCTTCCTCCCTCTCCCAGAGTATGTGTTGACCCTCGCCTCGCCTCACCCCCCACCTTCCCTTCTTCCTCCCCCAGAGTATGTGTTGACCCTCGCCCTCCTCCCTCCCCATGCCTTCCTCCCTCCCCCAGAGTATTTGTTGACCCCCTTCCCTTCCCTTCTTCCTCCCCCAGAGTGTCTAGCATACAGCTGTTTCACCCAGCTGATGAAGAGGATGAGCCAGAACTTCCCCAACGGCGGAGCCATGGACACACACTTCACCAACATGAGGTCCCTCATACAGGTCTGGTGTTTATTTACTTAACCTTTAGTTCACCTTTATTTAACCTTTAGTTGACCTTTAGTTGACCTTTAGTTGACCTTTAGTTGACCTGTATTTGACCTTTAGTTAACCTTTAGTTAACTTTAGTTAACTAGGGCAAGTCAGTTAAGACCAAATTATTATTTTACAATGACGGCCTAGGAACAGTGAGTTAACTGCCTTGTTTAGGGGCAACAGATTTTTTACCTTGTCAGCTCAGGGATTCGATTTAGCAACCTTTCGGTTACTGGCCCAACGCTCTAACCACTAGGCTACCTGCCGCCCTGACTGTGTGTGCGTGCGTGCACGCACGCTCGAATGATCCTAACGTGACCCCTAACCGGTGGTCCGCTCTGGTGTGGTGTCTGTTTGATGATGTCATCAGATCCTGGACTCTGAGCTGTTTGAGCTGATGCATCAGAATGGAGACTCCACCCACCTCTGTTTCTGCTACCGCTGGTTCCTGTTAGACTTCAAAAGAGGTACGATACGCTTCACAAACAACACTCCTTTCATTCATTTAATTACATTTTGTTGAGGGGGATTTTGAAGCTTTACTTAGACAATTATGAAACGAGGTGGGGGGGGTTACAGGCAAGTAAAAGAAGCAGTGTGAGACTATGGACAATATTCCCTGTTTTTAGCTCCTTGCCGACTTTGCAGCATTTTTTTGTTTTGTTTTTGTTTTGTTACTGTTGTTATTTCTTACATTATTGCCTACAGACGAAAGTAACTTTTGGATATTAGATCGGCGGTCACTCATCAACATTTCAACCAGAAATGTAACTTCCCTGAATTGGATCCTTTATGTGTGAACTCCCCGAGGCAGTTCCATTCCTCCTGGGGGGGGGCGCCGAACAAGAGGATGAAGGAGTGGACTTCTAGTCCGACTCAGGAGGCGTGCACACCATCCATCGCTTCCGAGTATATTACTTGCTGGTTCATCCTTGGGAAGCCTGGTTCAGACTTGGGAGCAATTTCCAAACGGCTGAAGGTACCACGTTCATCTGTACAAACAATAGCACACAAGTATAAACACCATTGGACCACGCAGCTGTCATACCGCTCAGGAAGGAGACACATTCTATCTCCTAGAGATGAATGTATTTTGATGCGAAAAGTGCAAATCAATCCCAGAACAACAGCAAAGGACCTTGTGAAGATGCTGGAGGAAACAGGTATAAAAGTATCTATATCCACAGTAAAAACGAGTCCAATATCAACATATCCTGAAAGGCCACTCAGCAAGGAAGAAGCCACTGCTCCAAAACCTCCATAAAAAAGCCAGACTACGGTTTGCAAATTCACATGGGGACAAAGATCATACTTTTTGGAGAAATGTCCTCTGGTCTGATGAAACAAAAATAGAACGGTTTGACCATCATTATGTCAAATCAAATCAAATTGTATTTGTCACATACATGGTACATGGTACACATGGTTAGCAGATGTTAATGCGAGTGTAGCGAAATGCTTGTGCTTCTAGTTCCGACAATGCAGTAATAACCAACAAGTAATCTAACTAACAATTTCAAAACTACTGTCTTATACACAGTGTAAGGGGATAAAGAATATGTACATAAAGATATACGCCTTCTTCACGATGCTGTCTGTGTGAGTGGACCAATTCAGTTTGTCTGTGATGTGTACGCCGAGGAACTTAAAACTTGCTACCCTCTCCACTACTGTTCCATCGATGTGGATGGGGGGTGTTCCCTCTGCTGTTGTGTTGGAGGAAAAGGGGAGGCTTGCAAGCCGAAGAACACCATCCCAACCGTGAAGCACGGGGTGGCAGCATCACGTTGTGGGGGTGCTTTGGTGCAGTAGGGACTGGTGCACTTCACAAAATAGATGGCTTCATGAGGAAGGAAAATTATGTGGACATACTGAAGCGACATCAGTCAGAAAGTTAAAGCTTGGTCGCAAATGGGTCTTCCAAATGGACAATGACCTCAAGCATACTTCCAAAGTTGTGGCAGAATGGCTTAAGGACAACAAAGTCAAGGTATTGGAGTGGCCATCACAAAGCCCTGACCTCAATCCCATAGAACATTTGTGGGTAGAACTGTAAAAGCGTGTGCAAGCAAGGAGGCCTACAAACCTGACTCAGTTACACCAGCTCTGTCAGGAGGAATGGGCCAACTTATTGTGGGAAGCTTGTGGAAGGCTACCCGAAACGTTTGACCCAAGTTAAACAATTTAAAGGCAATGCTACCAAATACTAATTGAGTGTATGTACACTTCTGACCCACTGGGAATGTGATGAAAGAAATAAAAGCTGAAATAAATAATTCTCTCTACAATTATTCTGACATTTCACATTCTTAAAATAAAGTGATGATCCTAACTGACCTAAAACAGGGAATTTTTACTGGGATTAAATGTCGGGAATTGTGAAAAACTGTATTTGGCTAAGGTGTATGTAAACTTCTAACTTCAACTGTATGTGAAGTGCCAGGAGTTTTACCAATCTTGGTTCTGTCTTCAGCAGGGAGTTTTATATGATATGAGCCAGGAGTTTTACCAACCTTGGTTCTGTCTTCAGCAGGTAGTTTTATATGATATGAGCTAGGAGTTTTACCAACCTTGGTTCCGTCTTCAGTTTTATATGATATGAGCCAGTGGTTTTATATGATATGAGCCAGGAGTTTTACCAACCTTGGTTCCGTCTTCAGTTTTATATGATGTGAGCTAGGAGTTTCACCAACCTTGGTTCTGTCTTCAGTTTTATATGATATGAGCCAGGAGTTTCACCAACCTTGGTTCTGTCTTCAGCAGGTAGTTTTATATGATATGAGCTAGGAGTTTTACCAACCTTGGTTCTGTCTTCAGTTTTATATGATATGAGCCAGGAGTTTCACCAACCTTGGTTCTGTCTTCAGCAGGTAGTTTTATATGATATGAGCTAGGAGTTTTACCAACCTTGGTTCTATCTTCAGTTTTATATGATATGAGCCAGGAGTTTTACCAACCTTGGTTCTGTCTTCAGTTTTATATGATATGAGCCAGGAGTTTTACCAACCTTGGTTCCTTCTTCAGTTTTATATGATATGAGCCAGGAGTTTTACCAACCTTGGTTCTGTCTTCAGTTTTATATGATATGAGCCAGGAGTTTTACCAACCTTGGTTCTGTCTTCAGCAGGTAGTTTTATATGATATGAGCCAGGAGTTTTATATGATATGAGCCAGGAGTTTTACCAACCTTGGTTCTTTCTTCAGCAGGTAGTTTTATATGATATGAGCCAGGAGTTTTATATAATATGAGCCAGGAGTTTTATATGATATGAGCCAGTGGTTTTATATGATATGAGCCAGTGGTTTTATATGTTTTATATGATATGAGCCAGGAGTTTTATATGATATGAGCCAGGAGTTTTACCAACCTTGGTTCTGTCTTCAGCAGGTAGTTTTATATGATATGAGCCAGGAGTTTTATATGATATGAGCCAGTGGTTTTATATGATATGAGCCAGTGGTTTTATATGATATGAGCCAGTGGTTTTATATGATATGAGCCAGTGGTTTTATATGATATGAGCCAGGAGTTTTATATGATATGAGCCAGGAGTTTTACCAACCTTGGTTCTGTCTTCAGCAGGTAGTTTTATATGATATGAGCCAGGAGTTTTATATGATATGAGCCAGTGGTTTTATATGATATGAGCCAGTGGTTTTATATGATATGAGCCAGTGGTTTTATATGATATGAGCCAGTGGTTTTATATGATATGAGCCAGTGGTTTTATATGATATGAGCCAGGAGTTTTATATGATATGAGCCAGTGGTTTTATATGATATGAGCCAGTGGTTTTATATGATATGAGCCAGTGGTTTTATATGATATGAGCCAGTGGTTTTATATGATATGAGCCAGGAGTTTTATATGATATGATAGAGCCAGTGGTTTTAGTTTTATATGATATGAGCCAGGAGTTTTATATGATATGAGCCAGGAGTTTTATATGATATGAGCCAGTGGTTTTATATGATATGAGCCAGTGGTTTTAGATATGAGCCAGTGGTTTTATATGATATGAGCCAGGGGTTTTATATGATATGAGCCAGGAGTTTTATATGATATGAGCCAGTTTTATATGGAGCCAGTGGTTTTATATGATATGAGCCAGTGGTTTTATATGATATGAGCCAGTGGTTTTATATGATATGAGCCAGTGGTTTTATATGATATGAGCCAGTGGTACACTGTATGACATTTCAGATTGGAGTTGAAATACAATGCAAATAACTTTGTGTGTGTGTGTGTCGTGTGTGTGTGTGTGTCCTCTGTGTGTGTGTGTGTCCTCTGTGTGTGTGTCTCCTCTGTGTGTGTGTGTCTCCTCTGTGTGTGTGTGTGTGTGTGTGTGTGTCTCCTCTGTGTGTGTGTGTGTGTCTCCTCTGTGTGTGTGTGTGTGTCTCCTATGTGTGTGTGTGTGTGTGTGTGTGTGTGTGTCTCCTCTGTGTGTGTGTGTGTGTGTGTGTGTTTCCTCTGTGTGTGTGTGTCTCCTCTGTGTATGTGTTTGTCCTGTATCTCCTCTGTGTATGTGTGTGTCCTTTGTGTGTGTGTGTGTGTGTGCCCTCTGTGTGTCTCTCCCCTCCAGAGCTGCTGTACCAGGATGTGTTCTCAGTATGGGAGGTGATCTGGGTGGCCCCTCACATCTCCTCTCAGCACTTCATCCTGTTCCTGGCCCTGGCTCTGGTAGAGGTCTACAGAGAGATCATCAGAGACAATACCATGGACTTCACTGACATCATCACCTTCTTCAACGGTGACAGCCAGACAGAGAGACAGCCAGACAGAGACAGCCAGACAGAGAGACAGCCAGACAGAGAGACAGCCAGACAGAGAGACAGCCAGACAGAGAGACTGCCAGACAGACAGAGAGACAGACTGCCAAAGAGAGAGAGAGAGAGACTGCCAGAGAGAGAGAGACACAGACAGTGTACTCCTTTAGACCAGGGCCCTATAGAACCCTATTCCCTATATAGGGCACAACTTTAAACCAGGGCCCTATAGAACCCTATTCCCTATATATAGTGCACTACTTTAGACCAGGGCCCTATAGAACCCTATTCCCTATATATAGTGCACTACTTTAGACCGGGGCCCTATAGAACCCTATTCCCTATATAGTGCACTACATTAGACCAGGGCCCTATAGAACCCTATTCCCTATATATAGTGCACTACTTTAGACCAGGGCCCTATAGAACCCTATTCCCTATATAGTGCACTACTTTAGACCAGGGCCCTACAGAACCCTATTCCCTATATAGTGCACTACTTTAGACCAAGTGAAATGTATTGGGATGGGCCCTATGGCTCTGGTCAAAAGTAGTGCAATATGTAATAATAAAATAAAATAAAATGTAATTTAACAAGGCAAGTCAGTTTAAGAACAAGCTCTTATTTACAATGGCGGCCTACACCAGGCCAAACCCGGACGATGCTGGGCCAATTGTGTGCCGCCCTATGGGACTCCCAGTCACGGCCGGTTGTGATACAGCCTGGATACGAACCAGGGTCTGTAGTGACACCTCTAACACCTCTAGCACTGAGATGCAGTGCCTTAGACCACTGCACCAATCAGGAGCCTCCAACAAGAACATGGTGAAATGTGTTGGGATGGAGCACAAAGGTGGAGGCAAACTGTGAGCAAGGTCACTACAGATATATAGTGTGTGTATAAAACCATCTCCCTGACTTCCTGTGTGTGTGTGTGTGTGTGTGTGTGTGTGTGTAACAGAGATGGCAGAACGTCATGACGTGCAGCACATCCTTCAGATCGCCAGAGAGCTGGTGCGCAAGGTCCAGTCTCTCATCGAGAACAAGTGATGAAGAGGAGGATGAACAGGGCAGGAGGAAGAGGAGGGTGAACAGGGCCAGAAGAGGAGAGGTAGAGAGGAGCCAGATACCATCACTCCTCCACCTGCCCATCCATCCTCTGCATCCAGCACAGCTCCCTCCCTCTCTTACCCCTCTTTATACCTCACAAACCTGTGGAAGAGACAGAGACGTGGGCCCTCTATCCCTCCAGCCAGACCAGTGAATGGTGAAGGCTCCAGGTTGACCACCTGGCCTGGATGAAGGCTCCAGGTTGACCATCCTAGCCTGGAGAAAGGAGAGAACGGGGAAAGGAGAGGGATGTTGGCTGGGTCCTGGTTCCGGTTCTGATCTGGTCCTGGTCTGGTCTAGGTCTGGTTCTGGTCCTGGTCTGGTCTGGGTCTGGTCTAGGTCTGGTCCTGGACTGGGTCTGGTCCTGGTTCCAGTGCTAAGTCTGGGTCTAGGTCTGGACCTGGTATATAGATGTTGTTTACAAGCACCCGGTCACAGAATGCCATGGTTAGTTGGTTGCTGTCAGATGTTTGGAGTTGTCTTTATGCTCGTTAGTTGGATCACACTGTGACTGCCCGCATTTTATTATTCTCTACTATTCACCAGGGGTGGCAGGTAGCCTAGTGGTTAGAGGCAGGTAGCCTAGTGGTTAGAGGCAGGTAGCCTAGTGGTTAGAGGCAGGTAGCCTAGGGTTAGAGGCAGGTAGCCTAGTGGTTAGAGGCAGGTAGCCTAGTGGTTAGAGGCAGGTAGCCTAGTGGTTAGAGGGGCGGCAGGTAGCCTAGTGGTTAGAGGGGCGGCAGGTAGCCTAGTGGTTAGAGGGGCGGCAGGTAGCCTAGTGGTTAGAGGGGCGGCAGGTAGCCTAGTGGTTAGAGGGGCGGCAGGTAGCCTAGTGGTTAGAGGGGCAGGTAGCCTAGTGGTTAGAGGGGCGACAGGTAGCCTAGTGGTTAGAGGGGCGGCAGGTAGCCTAGTGGTTAGAGGGGCGGCAGGTAGCCTAGTGGTTAGAGGCAGGTAGCCTAGTGGTTAGAGGCAGGTAGCGTAGTGGTTAGAGGCAGGTAGCCTAGTGGTTAGAGGCAGGTAGCCTAGTGGTTAGAGGCAGGTAGCCTAGTGGTTAGAGGCAGGTAGCCTGGTGGTTAGAGGCAGGTAGCCTAGTGGTTAGAGGCAGGTAGCCTGGTGGTTAGAGGCAGGTAGCCTAGTGGTTAGAGGCAGGTAGCCTAGTGGTTAGAGGCAGGTAGCCTAGTGGTTAGAGGCAGGTAGCCTAGTGGTTTAGAGGCAGGTAGCCTAGTGGTTTAGAGGCAGGTAGCCTAGTGGTTTAGAGGCAGGTAGCCTAGTGGTTAGAGGCAGGTAGCCTAGTGGTTAGAGGCAGGTAGCCTAGGGGTTAGAGGCAGGTAGCCTAGTGGTTAGAGGCAGGTAGCCTAGGGGCTAGAGGCAGGTAGCCTAGGGGCTAGAGGCAGGTAGCCTAGTGGTTAGAGGCAGGTAGCCTAGTGGTTAGAGGCAGGTAGCCTAGTGGTTAGAGGCAGGTAGCCTAGTGGTTAGAGCATTAGGCCACTAACTGAAAGGCTGCTAGATCGAATCCCCGAACAGCCAAGGTAAAAACCTGTTGTTCTGCCCCTGAACAAGGCAGTTTAACCCACTGTTCCCTGGGAGGCTGTCATTGTAAATAATTTGTTCTTAACTGACTTGCCTAGTTAAATAAAGGTTAAACTTCTTGATGCACACCATCCCATTAGCGGGATCATTTCCGTCAACCACCTCTGAATTGCAGAGCGCCAAATTCAAATTAAATGACAAAAAAAAAAAAAAAAATCATGAAATCACAAGTGCAATATAGCAAAACACAGTTTAGCTTGTTGTTAATCCACCTGGTTGTCAGATTTCGATAAAGCTTTTCGGCGAAAGCATACCAAGCGTTTATGTTAGAGCAGCTCTCTCAGCAGACAAAACATTACAAACAGCTAGCAGCCAAGTAGATTGGTCACGAAAGTAAGAAAATCAATAAATTAAATCGCTTACCTTTGATGATCTTCGGATGTTTGCACTCACGAGACTCCCAGTTACACAATAAATGTTCCTTTTGTTCCGTAAAGATGATTTTTTATATCCAAAATACCTCCATTTGTTTGGCGCGTTATGTTCAGAAATCCACAGGCAGACTATTACAAATAGTATCTGTAATGTTCGTAGAAACATTTCAAATGGTTTTTATAATCAATCCTCAGGTTGTTTTTACAATATATATTGATAATATATCACTGTAGCTTCTTCAATAGGAGAGAGAGAGAGAGAGAAAATGGCTGCTCCAAGCTGTTGCTCATAAAAAACGCTGCTGGCACCCAGCCATACAATGACTCAATGTGATCTTTCTCGCTCATTTTTCAAAATAAAAGCCTGAAACTATGTCTAAAGACTGTTCATACCATGGGGAAGCCATAGGAAAAGGAATCTGGTTGATATCCCTTTAAATGGAGCGAAGGCAGGCTATGGAGCATGTAGCTTTCAAAATAGAGGCCACTTCCTGGTTGTATTTTCCTCAGGTTTTCGCCTGCAATATCAGTTGTGTTATACTCACAGACAATATTTTGACAGTTTTGGAAACTTTAGAGTGTTTTCTATCCTAATGTGACAATTATATGCATATTCTGGGCCTGAGAAATAGGCAGTTTAATTTGGGTATGTTTTTCATCCAAACATCCAAATACTGCCCCCTACACTCAAGGTTAAATTATTTTTTTTAAATGATCAGTACCCTTCTCCATCACAGAGACCCCTGACCTCTCCGTCACAGAGACCCCTGACCTCTCCGTCACAGAGACCCCTGACCTCTCCATCACAGAGACCCCCTGATCTCTCCATCACAGAGACCCCCTGACCTCTCCGTCACAGAGACCCCCTGACCTCTCCGTCACAGAGACCCCCTGACCTCTCCGTCACAGAGACCCCCTGACCTCTCCGTCACAGAGACCCCCTGACCTCTCCGTCACAGAGACCCCCTGACCTCTCCGTCACAGAGACCCCCTGACCTCTCCGTCACAGAGACCCCCTGACCTCTCCGTCACAGAGACCCCCTGACCTCTCCGTCACAGAGACCCCCTGATCTCTCCGTCACAGAGACCCCTGACCTTTCCGTCACAGAGACCCCCTGACCTCTCCGTCACAGAGACCCCCTGACCTCTCCGTCACAGACACCCCCTGACCTCTCCGTCACAGAGACCCCCTGACCTTTCCGTCACAGAGACCCCTGACCTTTCCATCACAGAGACCCCCTGACCTCTCCGTCACAGAGACCCCCTGACCTTTCCGTCACAGAGACCCCCTGACCTTTCCGTCACAGAGACCCCCTGACCTTTCCGTCACAGAGACCCCCTGACCTTTCCGTCACAGAGACCCCCTGACCTCTCCATCACAGAGACCCCCTGACCTTTCCGTCACAGAGACCCCTGACCTCTCCATCACAGAGACCCCTGACCTTTCCGTCACAGAGACCCCCTGACCTCTCCGTCACAGAGACCCCCTGACCTCTCCATCACAGAGACCCCTGACCTCTCCATCACAGAGACCCCCTGACCTCTCCGTCACAGAGACCCCCTGACCTCTCCATCACAGAGACCCCTGACCTCTCCATCACAGAGACCCCCTGACCTCTCCGTCACAGAGACCCCCTGACCTCTCCGTCACAGAGACCCCCTGACCTCTCCATCACAGAGACCCCCTGACCTTTACGTCACAGACACCCCTGACCTTTCCATCACAGAGACCCCTGACCTTTCCATCACAGAGACCCCCTGACCTTTCCGTCACAGAGACCCCCTGACCTTTCCGTCACAGAGACCCCTGACCTTTCCGTCACAGAGACCCCCTGACCTTTCCGTCACAGAGACCCCTGACCTTTCCGTCACAGAGACCCCCTGACCTTTCCATCACAGAGACCCCCTGACCTTTCCGTCACAGAGACCCCCTGACCTTTCCATCACAGAGACCCCCTTACCTTTCCATCACAGAGACCCCTGACCTTTCCATCAAGGAGACCCAAGTATTTGATACCAAATAGTGAGATTGAGATTCCTCTGTGTTGAATTGGACTAGGGGTTAAATGATATACTGTGTGATGCTTCATCAAGTCTAACTTTGTTTTAGAGTGACACAACGTTAGTGTCAATGACCGAGCAAGTTAGTAGCCAGAGACTGAGTACAGCACATTATACACTCAGTATGCCAATTTATTAGGTACAGGGAGTCACGTGGCCGTGGCTTGCTATATAAAGCAGGCAGACAGGCATCAAGACATTCAGTTACTGTTTGATTGAACGTTAGAACAGGCTAAATGAGTGACCTAAGCGAATTTGAGCGTCGTATCGTCGGTGCCAGGCTCGCCGGTTCCAGTATCTCAGAAACGGCCTCCTGGGCTTTTCACGCACGACAGTGTCTCAGTTTACAGAGAACGGTGGGACAAACAAACAAACATCCAGTCAGGGGCAGTCCTGTGGGTAGAAAACAGCTCGTTGATGAGACGTCGAAGGAGAATGGAAAGAACCGTGATACCTGGTGGGCCACCAATACCGACACAGTACAGCAGAGGTGTGCAGAACGGCATCTCAGAACACACAAGTCGTCGGTCCTGGTCACGGATGGGCTGTTGCAGCAGACGACCACACCGGGCTCCTATCAGATAAAAACAAGGAGAAGAGGCTCCAGTGGCCATCACCATCACTATCACCATCACTATCACCATCACCGGGCTCCTATCAGATAAAAACAAGGAGAAGAGGCTCCAGTGGCCATCACCATCACCATCACCATCACTGTGTTCCTATCAGATAAAAACAAGAAGAGGGCTCCAGTGGCCATCACCATCACCATCACTATCACCATCACTGTGTTCCTATCAGATAAAAACAAGAAGAAGAGGCTCCAGTGGCCATCACTATCACCATCACCATCACTATCACCACTGTGTTCCTATCAGATAAAAACAAGAAGAAGAGGCTCCAGTGGCCATCACCATCACCATCACTATCACCATCACCATCACCATCACTGTGTTCCTTTCAGATAAAAACAAGAAGAAGAGGCTCCAGTGGCCATCACCATCACTATCACCATCACCATCACTGTGTTCCTTTCAGATAAAAACAAGAAGAAGAGGCTCCAGTGGCCATCACTATCACCATCACCATCACTGTGTTCCTATCAGATAAAAACAACAAGAAGAGGCTCCAGTGGCCATCACTATCACCATCACTGTGTTCCTATCAGATAAAAACAACAAGAAGAGGCTCCAGTGGCCATCACTATCACCATCACCAACACTGGACAGTTGAGGAGTGGTAAAACATTGTCTGGTCTGACGAATCCCGAGTCAGGATTTGGTGTAAGCGGCATGATTCCATGGACCGGTCCTGCCTGGTGTCAACGGTACAAGGCTGGTGGTGTACTGGTGTAGGGAATGTTTTCCTGGCTCACGTTAGGTATCTTGATACCAATTGGTCAACGTTTGAACGACACATTGTATCTGAACATTGTTGTTGACCAGATGCACCCCTTCATGGCTCCAGGTGGGTCTGATCCGGTACTAGATTCCTAATGAACTGTACCTAATAAACTGTCCACTGAGTGTATAATACCAGGGTGTTTAGTAGCACAGAGACTGGGTACAGTATATAATACCAGGGTGTTAGTAGCACAGAGACTGGGTACAGTATAGTATATAATACCAGGGTGTTAGTAGCACAGAGACTGGGTACAGCATAGTATATAATACCAGGGTGTTAGTAACACAGAGACTGGATACAGTACAGTATATAATACCAGGGAGTTAGTAGCACAGAGACTGGGTACAGTATAGTATATAATACCAGGGTGTTAGTAACACAGAGACTGGGTACAGTACAGTATATAATACCAGGGTATTCAGTGCACTACCAGCAGGGGCCTCTAGAGGTCACTAGCTTCCCACACAGGATTCCGTTTAGAGAGGAGCAGAAGAGTTGTGACCAACTTTTAGACCTTTTCATTAAGTATTTATACGACTAATCACTCCACAAATTTCTTGTTAACAAACTATAGTTTTGGCGAGTCGGTTAGGACATCTACTCTGTGCATGACACAAGTCATTTTTCCAACAATTGTTTACATACAGATTATTTCACTTATAATTCACTGTATCACAATTCCAGTGGGTCAGAAGTTTACATACACTAAGTTGACTATACCTTTAAACAGCTTGGAAAATTCCAGTACCTGTGGATGTATTTCAAGGCCTACCTTCAAACTCAGTGCCTCTTTGCTTGACATCATGGGAAAATCAAAGAAATCAGCCAAGACAACATAAAAAAATTGTAGACCTCCACAAGTCTGGTTCATCCTTGGGAGAAATTTCCAAATGCCTGAAGGTACCACGTTCATCTGTATAAACAATAGTACGCAAGTATAAACACCATGAGACCACGCAGCTGTCATACCGCTCAGGAAGGAGATGCGTTCTGTCTCCTAGAGAGGAATGTACTTTGGTGCGAAAAGTGCAAATCAATCCCAGAACAACAGCAAAGGACCCTGAGAAGATGCTGGAGGAAACAGGTACAAAAGTATCTATATCCACAATAAAACGAGTCCTATATCGACAGAATCTGAAAGACCGCTTAGCAAGGAAGAAGCCACTGCTCCAAAACCACCATAAAAAAGCCAGACTACTGTTTGGAACTGCACATGGGGACAAAGATCATACTTTTTGGAGAAATGTCCTCTGGTCTGATGAAACAAAAATAGAGCCGTTTGGCCATAATGACCATCGTTATGTTTGGAGGAAAAAGGGGGAGGCTTGCATGCCGAAGAACACCATCCCACCCGTGAAGCATGGGGGTGGCAGCATCATGTTGTGGGGGTGCTTTGCTGCAGGAGGGAATGGTGCACTTCACAAAATCATGAGACAGGAAAATTTGGTGGATTTATTGAAGCAACATCTCAAGACATCAAAAATTTGTGGGCAGAACTGAAAAAGCATGTGCGAGCAAGGAGGCCTACAAACCTGACTCAGTTACACCAGCTCTGTCAGGAGGAATGGGCCAAAATTCACCCAACTTATTGTGGGAAGCTTGTGGAAGGCTACCCAAAACATTTGACCCAAGTTAAACCATTTTAAAGGCAATGCTACCAAATACTAATTGAGTGTATGTAAACTTCTGACCCACTAGGAATGTGATGAAGGAAATAACAGCTGAAATAAATCACTCTATTATTCTGACATTTCACATTCTTAAAATAAAGTGGTGATCCTAACTGACCTAAGACATGGAATTTTTTTACTCAGATTAAATGTCAGGAATTGTGAGAAACTGCAACTGTTTAAATGCATTTGGCTAAGGTGTATGTAAACTTCCGACTTCAACTGTACATCCTTATTCGTCTCCAGTGGCTCCCAATAATAACCTGCACTCTTACTACCAAAATGGCTGCCATGGAGTGATGGGGTCCATAGAAGACCCTGTGATCACACTGCCCAGTCTTCCCCAATCCTGAGATGTTGTGGAGAAAGCAGCGTTTCGGTATGGAGAGTACACATCACAGGCCGATAGTTGTAAGGAAGGTGTTGTAGTGGAATGCTCCCAAATGGCACCCTATTCCCTATATAGTGCACTACTTTAGACCAGGGCCCTGTAGAACCCTATTCCCTATATAGTGCACTACTTTAGACCAGGGCCCTATAGAACCCTATTCCCTATATATATAGTGCACTACTTTAGACCAGGGCCCTATAGAACCCTATTCCCTATATAGTGCACTACTCTTGACAAGGGCCATATAGAACCCTATTCCCTATATAGTGCACTACTCTTGACAAGGGCCCTGTGCAGTGGTTCTCAAACGTTTTCCAATACTGTACCACCAAGTACATTTGGTTCTGCCCAGACTACCACCTTTATATCAGGAAGCCTACAGGCTCATGAGTCTTCACAAGTACACTCTGTGGACAGGCCAAGTATCCCTTTTTGAGAACCACTGATCAAGAGAATAGGGTTCTTTTTGAACACTCATGGTTAAATTAGATATCTCTCATGGTTTAAGTAGATGTCACTAAGTTAAAAAAAAAGTAACCTTTATTTAACAAGGCAAGTCAGTTAAGAACAAATTATTGACAATGACGGCCTACCCCGGCCAAACCTGGACGGCGCTGGGACAATTGTGCACCGCCATATGAGACTCTCAATCACAGCCGGTTGTGATACAGCCTGGAATCGAATCAGGGACTGTAGTGACACCTCTAGCACTGAGATGCAGTACCTTAGACCGCTGCGCCACTCGAGAGCCCCTCAACTACATGTGGTAGTTTCTGATTGAAGTGTGGAGGGGGAAAGTTTAGTAGCCTGGAATCCAAAACTGATTCTGTGATGTTTCACCATTGTTACAATGGTGAGCACAGTGTTTCAGTCTGGTTGAACCAGGCTAGATTGGAGAGAGAGCTATTTTCTTCCAATCAAGATAATGAGTACCAAAGACTGGAAACATCCCTGTCTGTGGTAAGATGATGTGCATTTTCATACCATATCTCAGACTGTTTACTAGGTGTAAAAATGTTTTTAAACAAGAAGTTTAATTATAACTACTGTGCAATTTCTGTTGTTTTGAGAATCTCTGAAGTCTATACTGACCGATGTAAATTAAATATAACAAAAATTTTAAAAAGTCCAATATTTCTAATGAGGACAGTATATCAGGACATATATTGGATTTTAATGGGGTTTTTTTTTAACCTTGTTTTTAGAGATATATAACTCAACGTGTGGAACATTTTGTTACACCTAGTTGACTTGTTCTCTCACTTCTGTTGAATTAGAAAATACAATTTCATTTCAAAATGATTTTTTTTTAAAAAGCCCAACGTTTGAATTGCAGAGTGTATGTAAAACGGATGCATCGTTTGCATTGAATGTAATGTATTACTATAAAAATAAAAACATTGTTCCTTATTATTAAAAGATTTTAATTACTGGAGGTGGCTCATTGTAACTCATTTTCAACATTCAAATATATATATATATATATATATATAGTGTTCTTAATGTTTTGTACGGTCAGTGTATGTATATATATATATATATACAAAACATTAAGAACACCTTCTCTTTCCATGACATTCACCTGGTCAGTCTATGAACCCTTATTGATGTCACGTGTTAAATCCACTTCAGTGCAGATGAAAGGGGAGGAGACGGGGTTAGCGAAGGATTTTTCAGCCTTGAGACGTGGATTGTGTATGTGTGCCATTCCGAGGGTGAATGGGGCAAGACCACATTTTTAAGCGTCTTTGAAACGGGTATGGAAGTAGGTGCCAGGTAGCGCACCGGTTTTGAGTGTGTCAAGAACTGCAACGCTGCTGGGTTTTTCACGCTCAACAGTTTCCTCTGAGGATCAAGAATGGTCCACCACCTAATGGACCTTTTGCCAACATGGACCTTCAGACAACATGGACCTTCTGTCAACATGGACCTTCAGCCAGCATGGACCTTCTGCCAACATGGACCAGCATGGACCTTCAGCCAACATGGACCAGCATGGACCTTTAGCCAACATGGACCAGCATGGACCTTCAGCCAACATGGACCTTCAGCCAACATGGACCTTCAGCCAACATGGACCAGCATGGACCTTCAGCCAACATGGACCTTCTGCCAACATGGACCAGCATGGACCTTCAGCCAACATGGACCTTCTGCCAACATGGACCAGCATGGACCTTCAGCCAACATGGACCTTCAGCCAACATGGACCTTCAGCCAACATGGACCTTCAGCCAACATGGACCTTCAGCCAACATGGACCAACATGGACCTTCAGCCAACATGGACCTTCAGCCAACATGGACCTTCAGCCAACATGGACCAACATGGACCTTCAGCCAACATGGACCTTCAGCCAACATGGACCTTCAGCCAACATGGACCAACATGGACCTTCAGCCAACATGGACCTTCAGCCAACATGGACCTTCAGCCAACATGGACCTTCAGCCAACATGGACCTTCAGCCAACATGGATCTTCAGCCAACATGGACCTTCAGCCAACATGGACCAACATGGACCTTCAGCCAACATGGATCTTCAGCCAACATGGATCTTCAGCCAACATGGACCTTCAGCCAACATGGACCTTCAGCCAACATGGACCTTCAGCCAACATGGACCTTCAGCCAACATGGACCTTCAGCCAACATGGACCTTCAGCCAACATGGACCTTCAGCCAACATGGACCAGCATCCCTGCGGAACGTTTTCAAGTCCATGACCCGAGAGCAAAAAAAAAAAGGGGGTTTGCAACTCAATATTAGGAAGGTGTTCCTAATGTTTTGTCCTCTGTTTTATAGTGAACTAATTCATGACAAGAGCCATAACTACATGCTCTATGAAGAAGATACGATGAGACGCTGAGTGCTTTCTCATCCCCCTGCTTGAATGAACACGGTTGCACCAATCACGTTATTGAGTTTAAGCTAGCTATTGGGCTAAAGTTTAGGTGACGTTTGTAGTGGCTGTTTACAGTAAACTGAAATATGGATTCCATTCTCCCCTGACCCATAGACTACTTTCAGTCTGAGGAACCGTCAAGTTGTCAAATTTGGATTTTCCCTGTCTTCCTCAGCTGAAACCCTGTTTTTTTCTCCCTTCATTGCCGTGGTTTAAGGCCATTACCACCCTCTTTCATAATTCATCATACCATCTCCATTAAAAAAACCTGTTACAAAATGCCATCTTTATCACTGTCAATACTTATCTAGGATCTTGTACATCACAGTACCCATGGAATTGTACGATACAAAAGGCATGAGAAAACAAAATGAAACATTAAAATAGATATAGCATCTTCAAAAAGCTCAATTTCATCTATAAATACTGTACTTTTTTAGATTTACATTTAAAGTCCACTGTAGTTTCTTACAACAGAATCACAGATTTTTTTTTTATATATAGCCAGAAGAAAACCATAAAAACTACAAATCCAGATGAGCATGGTGTGACAAGAATAGTGTTGCAAAATTCTGCAAACTTTCCCTCAAATTTCAAAATGTTTTCCAGAAATCCTAGTTGTAGGATTACAGATTTCTTGCTGAACTCCGGAATCTTTGAAATTTGCCAGAATTTTGCAGCCCTAGACAAGAAAGAAACATAACATCAACATTTTCTGGTCACCATTTTAGTGACAAAACACATCATTAGTTTACAGTACAACATCGAAGGCCAAAAGAGTTCTCCAAGCCATGGTGGTCCGGTCCCCACTGACACAGGCTAACGTGTGTGTGTGCGCGTGTGTGAGGAAAACGGTTAAATCAAGTCGTGTCCATGGAAGAGCACGAAGGTCCCCAAAAGATGATGTTGAGTTTATTGGATATCTTCCTCTGTCCATCGCTGCCTAGTCTGGCTCTAAAATACACACAAAACACAGAGTTAGAAGTCTCACACAGACAGACAATGTATTTCACAAATCAGATGGAAACTAGCAGAAAGATTATGAATTCAACCCTATTCCCTATGCCAGCAGCATTCCACCCTGCATCCCACTGCTGGCTTGCTTTAAGCAGGGTCGGTCCCTGGATGGGAGACCAGATGCTGCTGGAAGTGGTGTTGGAGTAGGAGTAGTTGCCAGTAGGAGGCACTCTTTTCTTCTGGTCATTTTTTTTTTACTCAAGGAGAAGTTTAGGAAAAAGTATTTTAAGTAAAGCATCTACGGTGAGGGCTGGATCGATTAAGGGTATCCCCCTAAAAGGCCTGTTTCCTATGTAGTGCATAACTTTAGATCAGGACCCAGATAGGGAATATGGTGCCATTTGGGTCTGAAGATTCAATTGGTTATGCTACCCACCTGTGGCGGGTTAGGCTTCTCTGGAGTCTTCTGAAGCTGGAGAGAAGAAGAAGATAGACTTGTTAAGACTTGTGGGCATTATGGGAATTCTCTGGTCTGGAAGAGAAGGATGGTTCATCTGCCTCTCCCCTAACTGGGGTGTAGGTTTCTCTGGAGTCTTCTGAAGATGGGCATTATGGGAATTCTCTGGTCTGGGACTGGAGTAGGAGGGATGGTGCATTATGGGACTTGGGACGTTGTAAATCAACGTTTGTGTCAAAAAGTATGAACTGTTGAAAGAAGTCAAATTCATCATGGCTCTGCGCAACAACAACTACACTTCACAGAATCAGTGTTCACACGCTGGTAGCATGTCGTGTGTGCTTGCTGTCCCACGGTGGCAGTAGAACTCTTCCCCAAAAAAACAACACATCAGTTCAGTGACAAATCAAAAAAAAAAGGACCAACAGGAGACAGACAATGTGGTTAAAACCGCTGACAGAGAGGAAGTGTTCCTAAAAAGACGAACACAAAAGGTGAGAAATGAGTCCGGAGAACAACAGTCTAGACTACAGTACAACAGACAGAAAAACTTAGTCATAGACAGCACGACAACAAAAAACGAGACGAGAAATTCATGGAAAAAGCAGATGGAAAATTGTAACCAGATTTCCAATGAACAGCGGCCACCATTTTGCCACTAATATAGATAGCTGCAGAACATAACTACAGGCAGAATAGTTACTGTACCTGAGATTGTTCTCTTAGAAACTCAGGTAGCTGAAATTCACCTTTAAAGACCTGGAGAAAAAAAGGACTGGGTTTAGAGGCTAGGTAACATTTAAAGGCCTGGGAACACAAAGGACTGGGTTTAGAGGCTAGGTAACATTTAAAGTCCTGGGAACACAAAGGACTGGGTTTAGAGGCTAGGTAACATTTAAAGTCCTGGGAACACAAAGGACTGGGTTTAGAGGCTAGGTAACATTCAAAGGACTGGGTTTAGAGGCTAGGTAACATTTAAAGTCCTGGGAACACAAAGGACTGGGTTTAGAGGCTAGGTAACATTTAAAGTCCTGGGAACACAAATGACTGGGTTTAGAGGCTAGGTAATATTTAAAGGCCTGGGTTTGGAGGCTAGGTAACATTTAAAGTCCTGGAAACACAAAGGCCTGGGTTTAGAGGCTAGGTAATATTTAAAGTCCTGGGAACACAAAGGACTGGGTTTAGAGGCTAGGTAACATTTAAAGTCTTGGGTTTAGAGGCTAGGTAACATTTAAAGTCCTGGGAACACAAAGGACTGGGTTTAGAGGCTAGGTAACATTTAAAGGACTGGGAACACAAAGGACTGGGTTTAGAGGCTAGGTAATATTTAAAGGCCTGGGTTTAGAGGCTAGGTAACATTTAAAGTCCTGGGAACACAAAGGACTGGGTTTAGAGGCTAGGTAACATTTAAAGGCCTGGGAACACAAAGGACTGGGTTTAGAGGCTAGGTATCATTTAAAGGCCTGGGAACACAAAGGACTGGGTTTAGAGGCTAGGTAACATTTAAAGTCCTGGGAACACAAAGGCCTGGGTTCAGAGGCTAGGTAACATTTAAAGTCCTGGGAACACAAAGGACTGGGTTTAGAGGCTAGGTAACATTTAAAGTCCTGGGAACACAAAGGACTGGGTTTAGAGGCTAGGTAACATTTAAAGTCCTGGGAACACAAAGGTCTGGGTTCAGAGGTAAGTTATGTAAAGGAACACATGGGCAGAAGATCCAGATCTAAAGATTATGTGACTTAAAACCCTGATGAAACATGTTGGTTTTGACTTTAAACAACAAAGAAGCATTTTCATCAACTTCCACCGTTCTCAAAGAGTTGCCAAATATCCTCTTTACCTAAGATGATTCAAACTTTCTCCTGTTACCTTGCAATCAGTTATAACGCAGCCTCGGCTCTAGCGTCAATGTATCAATGTGTCCACTTCCTCTCACTAAGTCCAGCAGGATGAGCTAAGAGCAGTGTAGCTTTAACACTGCTGTTCTGATTGACTGGTATGTGTTTTTTTTCCATGGCTCAGGACACATTGACAGTCTCCTGAGACAGGTCTGGCTAAGGACACATTGACAGTCTCCTGAGACAGGTCTGGCTAAGGACACATTGACAGTCTCCTGAGACAGGTCTGGCTAAGGACACATTGACAGTCTCCTTCGACAGGTCTGGCTAAGGACACATTGACAGTCTCCTTCGACAGGTCTGGCTAAGGAAACAGTGACAGTCTCCTTCGACAGGTCTGGCTCGGGAAACATTGCCAGTCTCCTTCGACAGGTCTGGCTCGGGAAACATTGCCAGTCTCCTGAGACAGGTCTGGCTCGGGAAACATTGCCAGTCTCCTTCGACAGGTCTGGCTCGGGAAACATTGCCAGTCTCCTTCGACAGGTCTGGCTCGGGAAACATTGACAGTCTCCTTCGACAGGTCTGGCTCGGGAAACATTGACAGTCTCCTTCGACAGGTCTGGCTCGGGAAACATTGACAGTCTCCTGAGACAGGTCTGGCTCGGGAAACATTGACAGTCTCCTGAGACAGGTCTTGGCATGTTAATGACTTAGAAGCTCAGTATTCAGTACACATGTAAGTAAGTCCTTCCCCCCGTCAACGACGGGGAGAGTGTTTAACTGAGGACTTGTCACAGTATTCAGAGATGACAATAGAGAGAGAAGAGAGAGAGAGGAAGAGAAGAGAGAGCGAGAGAAGAGAAGAGAAAGAGAGCAAGAGAAGAGAGAGAGAGACAAGAGAGAGGAAGAGAAGCGAGAGAGAAAAGAGTGCGAGGAGTTGGCCAGCACCGAAGCCCAGAACAGCAAAGGCAGGGGGAAGAGAAAGAGGCAGACAGACTAGAGAAAGACAGACAGACTACAGAGAGTGGAGGAGAGAGCATAAGAGTGACAGAGCCACAGAGAGAGGGAGAGGTGGAGGAGAGAGCATAAGAGTGACAGAGCCACAGAGAGAGGGAGAGGTGGAGGAGAGAGCATAAGAGTGACAGAGCCACAGAGAGAGGGAGAGGTGGAGGAGAGAGCATAAGAGAGAGGGAGAGGTAGAGGTAGAGGTAGAGGGAGAGCAGGGCATAAATGGGTTACGGTTATCCTGTTCTCATACAGTAGGAAGCAGCCAACATGTCGACATCTGGCTGACGGAGCATTTCAAAGTACCGTGTCCACAGAGGGACAACATCAGAGAGAGAGGATGCCGATAAGGAGAGAGAGAGGAGGGAGAGAGATGGGAGAGAAGGAGAGAGATAGGGAGAGAGAGGAGGGGAGAAGGGGAGAGTGGAGGGGAGAAGGGGAGAGTGGAGGGGAGAAGGGAAGGGAGGAAAGGAGGGTCAGTGTCCTTAAACAGGGTCAGAGTGACCTCATATCCTGGCTTTCACTACTGGCTTTGCAGTGTGTGTGTGTGCATTGCTATGTCTCGGCTGGTCGCACGGCCTCATTCTAAGATGAAGACTCTCCTGTCTTAGATAAACTCCTGGCCCAGGAGATGAAGCCTCTCCTGTCCTAGATAAACAACTAGCCCAGGAGATGAAGACTCTCCTGTCCTAGATAAACTCCTGGCCCAGGAGATGAAGACTCTCCTGTCTTAGATAAACAACTAGCCCAGGAGATGAAGACTCTCCTGTCCTAGATAAACAACTAGCCCAGGAGATGAAGACTCTCCTGTCTTAGATAAACAACTAGCCCAGGAGATGAAGACTCTCCTGTCCTAGATAAACAACTAGCCCAGGAGATGAAGACTCTCCTGTCTAGATAAACTCCTGGCCCAGGAGATGAAGACTCTCCTGTCCTAGATAAACTCCTGGCCCAGGAGATGAAGACTCTCCTGTCTTAGATAAACAACTAGCCCAGGAGATGAAGACTCTCCTGTCTAGATAAACAACTAGCCCAGGAGATGAAGACTCTCCTGTCCTAGATAAACAACTAGCCCAGGAGATGAAGACTCTCCTGTCTAGATAAACAACTAGCCCAGGAGATGAAGACTCTCCTGTCCTAGATAAACAACTAGCCCAGGAGATGAAGACTCTCCTGTCTAGATAAACTCCTGGCCCAGGAGATGAAGACTCTCCTGTCTTAGATAAACTCCTAGCCCAGGAGATGAAGACTCTCCTGTCCTAGATAAACAACTAGCCCAGGAGATGAAGACTCTCCTGTCTTAGATAAACAACTAGCCCAGGAGATGAAGACTCTCCTGTCTAGATAAACTCCTGGCCCAGGAGATGAAGACTCTCCTGTCTAGATAAACTCCTGGCCCAGGAGATGAAGACTCTCCTGTCTAGATAAACTCCTGGCCCAGGAGATGAAGACTCTCCTGTCTAGATAAACTCCTGGCCCAGGAGATGAAGACTCTCCTGTCTAGATAAACTCCTGGCCCAGGAGATGAAGACTCTCCTGTCTAGATAAACTCCTGGCCCAGGAGATGAAGACTCTCCTGTCTAGATAAACTCCTGGCCCAGGAGATGAAGACTCTCCTGTCTAGATAAACTCCTGGCCCAGGAGATGAAGACTCTCCTGTCTAGATAAGCTCCTGGCCCAGGAGATGAAGACTCTCAGGAGATTCTTATCACTTCTTCATCCACATACAGTGAGAGAGGAAGAGGAGGTAGTTCTGAGTAGCTAGACATGACGGACAGAGAGGAGGTAGTTCTGAGTAGCTGGACATGACAGAGAGGAGGTAGTTCTGAGTAGCTAGACATGATAGAGAGGAGGTAGTTCTGAGTAGCTAGACATGATAGAGAGGAGGGGTAGTTCTGAGTAGCTAGACACGATAGAGAGGAGGTAGTTCTGAGTAGCTAGACATGATAGAGAGGAGGTAGTTCTGAGTAGCTAGACATGATAGAGAGGAGGTAGTTCTGAGTAGCTAGACATGACAGAGAGGAGGGGTAGTTCTGAGTAGCTAGACACGACAGAGAGGAGGTAGTTCTGAGTAGCTAGACACGATAGAGAGGGGTAGTTCTGAGTAGCTAGACATGATAGAGAGGAGGTAGTTCTGAGTAGCTAGACACGATAGAGAGGAGGTAGTTCTGAGTAGCTAGACACGATAGAGAGGTAGTTCTTAGTAGCTAGACACGATAGAGAGGAGGTAGTTCTGAGTAGCTAGACACGATAGAGAGGAGGTAGTTCTGAGTAGCTAGACACGATAGAGAGGAGGTAGTTCTGAGTAGCTAGACACGATAGAGAGGGGTAGTTCTGAGTAGCTAGACATGATAGAGAGAGGAGGTAGTTCTGAGTAGCTAGACACGATAGAGAGGAGGTAGTTCTGAGTAGCTAGACACGATAGAGAGGTAGTTCTTAGTAGCTAGACACGATAGAGAGGAGGTAGTTCTGAGTAGCTAGACACGACAGAGAGGAGGTAGTTCTGAGTAGCTAGACATGATAGAGAGGAGGTAGTTCTGAGTAGCTAGACATGATAGAGAGGAGGTAGTTCTGAGTAGCTAGACATGACGGACAGAGAGGAGGTAGTTCTGAGTAGCTACACATGACGGACAGAGAGGAGGTAATTCTGAGTAGCTAGACACGACGGACAGAGAGGAGGTAGTTCTGAGTAGCTAGACACGATAGAGAGGAGGGGTAGTTCTGAGTAGCTAGACATGACAGAGAGGGGTAGTTCTGAGTAGCTAGACATGACAGAGAGGAGGTAGTTCTGAGTAGCTAGACATGATAGAGAGGAGGTAGTTCTGAGTAGCTAGACATGACGGACAGAGAGGAGGGGTAGTTCTGAGTAGCTAGACACGACGGACAGAGAGGAGGTAGTTCTGAGTAGCTAGACATGACAGACAGAGAGGAGGTAGTTCTGAGTAGCTAGACACGATAGAGAGGAGGTAGTTCTGAGTAGCTAAAGGACAGAGAGGAGGTAGTTCTGAGTAGCTAGACATGACAGAGAGGAGGTAGTTCTGAGTAGCTAGACATGACAGAGAGGAGGTAGTTCTGAGTAGCTAGACATGATAGAGAGGAGGTAGTTCTGAGTAGCTAGACATGACAGAGAGGAGGTAGTTCTGAGTAGCTAGACATGATAGAGAGGAGGTAGTTCTGAGTAGCTAGACATGACGGACAGAGAGGAGGGGTAGTTCTGAGTAGCTAGACACGACGGACAGAGAGGAGGTAGTTCTGAGTAGCTAGACATGACAGACAGAGAGGAGGTAGTTCTGAGTAGCTAGACACGATAGAGAGGAGGTAGTTCTGAGTAGCTAGACATGATAGAGAGGAGGTAGTTCTGAGTAGCTAAAGGACAGAGAGGAGGTAGTTCTGAGTAGCTAGACATGACAGAGAGGAGGTAGTTCTGAGTAGCTAGACATGACAGAGAGGAGGTAGTTCTGAGTAGCTAGACATGATAGAGAGGAGGTAGTTCTGAGTAGCTAGACATGACAGAGAGGAGGTAGTTCTGAGTAGCTAGACATGATAGAGAGGAGGGGTAGTTCTGAGTAGCTAGACACGACAGAGAGGAGGTAGTTCTGAGTAGCTAGACACGACGGACAGAGAGGAGGTAGTTCTGAGTAGCTAGACACGACGGACAGAGAGGAGGTAGTTCAAAGCGTTAACAAACTCTTATGAAAACTCTTATGGTTCCAAACTAGAACACAACACTGTCTGCTTTTCCATATGTTCTGGTGTGTTACTGTATTTAACAGTACCCTGAATCAGGCTGTGACCAGGGAGGTGTGTGTGTGTTACTGTATTTAACAGTACCCTGAATCAGGCTGTGACCAGGGAGGTGTGTGTTACTGTATTTAACAGTACCCTGCGTCAGGCTGTGACCAGGGAGGTGTGTGTGTGTTACTGTATTTAACAGTACCCTGCGTCAGGCTGTGACCAGGGAGGTGTGTGTGTGTTACTGTATTTAACAGTACCCTGCGTCAGGCTGTGACCAGGGAGGTGTGTGTTACTGTATTTAACAGTACCCTGCATCAGGCTGTGACCAGGGAGGTGTGTGTGTTACTGTATTTAACAGTACCCTGCGTCAGGCTGTGACCAGGGAGGTGTGTGTTACTGTATTTAACAGTACCCTGCGTCAGGCTGTGACCAGGGAGGTGTGTGTTACTGTATTTAACAGTACCCTGCGTCAGGCTGTGACCAGGGAGGTGTGTGTGTTACTGTATTTAACAGTACCCTGCGTCAGGCTGTGACCAGGGAGGTGTGTGTTACTGTATTTAACAGTACCCTGCGTCAGGCTGTGACCAGGGAGGTGTGTGTGTTACTGTATTTAACAGTACCCTGCGTCAGGCTGTGACCAGGGAGGTGTGTGTTACTGTATTTAACAGTACCCTGCGTCAGGCTGTGACCAGGGAGGTGTGTGTGTTACTGTATTTAACAGTACCCTGCGTCAGGCTGTGACCAGGGAGGTGTGTGTTACTGTATTTAACAGTACCCTGCGTCAGGCTGTGACCAGGGAGGTGTGTGTTACTGTATTTAACAGTACCCTGCGTCAGGCTGTGACCAGGGAGGTGTGTGTTACTGTATTTAACAGTACCCTGCGTCAGGCTGTGACCAGGGAGGTGTGTGTTACTGTATTTAACAGTACCCTGCGTCAGGCTGTGACCAGGGAGGTGTGTGTGTTACTGTATTTAACAGTACCCTGCGTCAGGCTGTGACCAGGATGCTCTGAGAGGAGAGGTCATACTTCAGGGAGAGTCACAGAAGAGCTCTACTTCTCAAACCACCACAGGCTTGGCACCAACCTGCTGGATGGATTTTTCTGAGCCAGCCACGAGGCTGGAGCCGCCTGGTGTTGCCCTGCCCTTAGGCTCTCTGTGGGTGTGGCTGCTTGACTGTCTTAGTTGGTGCCTGGTAATGCCCAAATAGCACCCTATGGTTGCCATTTGGGATATATCCTGGAACTGTACCCTGGGTGAGGCTGTGCCACCGTGGAACATTCTCTCTCTCCCTCCTTCCTCCCCCCCTCTCTCCTTCCCCCTCCCTCCCTCCCTCTCTCCCCCCCTCTCTCCTTCCCCCCCCTCTCTCTCCTTCCCCCTCTCTCTCCTCCCCCCTCTCTCTCCTTCCCCCTCTCTCTCCTCCCCCCTCTCTCCTTCCCCCTCTCTCTCCTTCCCCCTCTCTCTCCTTCCCCTCCCTCTCTCTCCTTCCCCCTCCCTCTCTCCTTCCCCCTCCCTCTCTCTCTCCTTCCCCCTCCCTCTCTCTCCTTCCCCCTCCCTCTCCCTCTCTCTCCTTCCCCCTCCCTCTCCCTCTCTCTCCTTCCCCCTCCCTCTCTCTCCTTCCCCCTCCCTCTCTCTCCTTCCCCCTCCCTCTCTCTCCTTCCCCTCCCTCTCTCTCCTTCCCCTCCCTCTCTCTCCTTCCCCCCCTCTCTCCCTTCCCCCCTCTCTCTCCTTCCCCCTCTCTCTCCTTCCCCCCTCTCTCTCCTTCCCCCTCTCTCTCCCCTCCCTCTCTTCCCTCCCCCTCTCTCTCTCCCTCCCTCTCTCTCTCCCCTCCCCTCTCTCTCTTCCCTCCCCTCTCCCTCGCCTTCCCTCCCCCTCTCTCTCCTTCCTTCCCCCTCTTCCCTCCCCCTCTCTCTCGCCTTCCCTCCCCCTCTCTCTCCTTCCTTCCCCCTCTTCCCTCCCCCTCCCTCTCTTCCCTCCCCTCTCCCACACAACCCAGGCGATTTCATCAAACTCTAGTTATCATTCCTGAGAAGGGATGAGGAAAAGTAAGTAACCAAGGGCTGAGATATTTATCCTGAGGCCAGTAACCAAGGGCTGAGATATTTACCCTGAGGCCAGTAACCAAGGGCTGAGATATTTACCCTGAGGCCAGTAACCAAGGACTGAGATATTTACCCTGAGGCCAGTAACCAAGGACTGAGATATTTACCCTGAGGCCAGCAACCAAGGGCTGAGATATAGCTCTGAAGTTAACTATTTACACATGAAACCCTGACGCAAACCAGCTCTGACAAAAACTCCACAACGAACGTTGACCATGCGCAGTCGATCACCTGCTGGGTGTCTACGAACGCTGGCGATTCAACATGTAGAATAGTCAGGAAATTAACAGAAAATGGACATCCGGTGTTCTGTGGTCAGAAGCGTTGCTTTGAATCGTCTCCGGCTGCACTGACGCCATTGACCGCTCAGGGTTCCAATCACCAAATGGGTCTCTGTGTATTGACAACTGGACACCATAGGTTCATAAGTTCTCTCCATTCATTCTCAACCTCATCATCATGGTCTTCTCAGTGTTGCTTTGGAGCGGGCGGGGAGACCAGAGAACATATGGATCTCTTTGTCATCATGGATCAGAGACCATGCAAAGCCACTTAAAAGATATTGATTGTGTCTTTGGAGCTCATCCAGGAGTCAATCATTTACATTTAGGAATGGGACGGGACCAGAAGTTACATTTAGGAATGGAACGGGACCAGAAGTTACATTTAGGAATGGAACGGGACCAGAAGTTACATTTAGGAGTGGAACGGGACCAGAAGTTACATTTAGGAACGGGACCAGAAGTTACATTTAGGAACGGGACCAGAAGTTACATTTAGGAACAGGACCAGAAGTTACATTTAGGAACGGGACCAGAAGTTACATTTAGGAGTGGAACGGGACCAGAAGTTACATTTAGGAGCCTGTCCGCTGATTGAGTTTGACATCCCTGGGCTAGCGTATCTATTTATGGAACTAGCTATTTATTTAGCTAAAAACATGGGAGCCTAACATTAGCTAGCTAGCTAGTTAGCTGCTGGGAGGATGCCATGTCATAGGAGAAGTTGGTAAGTGAATTACTTTTTCCCCTCATGTCGTTTTTCGTTGGCTACAGCTAGAGATGCTGCAGGTGTCATTTGGTTAGCTAGCAAGAAATGAGAATCGCTTTGCTAACTAGCTACAGTGCCTTGCAAAAGTATTCGGCCCCTTGAACTTTGCGACCTTTTGTTACATTTCAGGCTTCAAACATAAAGATATAAAACTGTATTTTTTTGTGAAGAATCAACAACAAGTGGGACACAATCATGAAGTGGAACGACATTTATTGGATATTTCAAACTTTTTTAACACCACCATGTTTGACAGTGGGGCTGCACTGAAAGTAAAGGGGCTCAATAATTTTGCACGCCCAATTTTTCAGTTTTTGATTTGTTAAATTTTTTTGAAATATCCAATAAATGTCGTTCCACTTCATGATTGTGTCCCACTTGTTGATTCTTCACAAAAAAATACAGTTTTATATCTTTATGTTTGAAGCCTGAAATGTGGCAAAAGGTCGCAAAGTTCAAGGGGGCCGAATACTTTCGCAAGGCACTGTATGTTGAACTTCAATGACTGATATCCACAGTTAGCATCTCTTAGTTGTCAATCATATGTATTTGGCATCGATCAAAATGGGTGGGCTTGGCAGGCAGGTTCCCCATTCAGTTGTCAAAACATGGGTTGGGACCAGCATGCATTGCCAGGCAAGCTGCAGAAGGACGAGCAGGCTACTAATTCCTCCATCGTTTATCAGGGCAATTTTGACGGCCAACTAGCTGAAAAGGTTTGAGAGGGTTTATCTAAACACTCTCTCGTTAAATTTGAGCACATCTCGCTCTGGCTAACACTAGTTGTTGATTATGTGTACAACTGAGGGAGAGAGAGCCTAACATTTCATGGTTGTTTGATCAATAGGAAAGTTCCCAAATGTAAGAGGACTCCCGTGGTGTTGACATATTTGCAGACATCCATTCAGGTATATTTTGTGGCTTTTGGTGAATACGTTCCAATGATCTAAAGTCACTCTGTTGCTACTTCCTGTAAACACACAGTCCAGTTCATAGTGAATGATGACAGGCCCTACTGCCTGGAAACACACAGTCCAGTTCAAAGTGAATGATGACAGGCCCTGCTTCCTGGAAACACACAGTCCAGTTCAAAGTTTCTATCTCAAAGCCATCAGACTGTTCAACAGCCACCACTAACATTGAGTGGCTGCTGCCAACACACTGACTCAACTCCAGCCACTTTAATAATGGAAAAATTGATGTAAAAAATGTATCATGAGCCACATTAAACAATGCCACTTTATATAATGTTTACATACCCTACATTACTCATCTCATATGTATATACTGTACTCGATACCATCCACTGCATCTTTCCTATGCCGTTCTGTACCATCACTCATTCATATATTTTTATGTACATATTCCTCATTCCTTTACACTTGTGTCTATAAGGTAGTTGTTGTGAAATTGTTAGGTTAGATTACTCGTTGGGTTATTACTGCATTGTCGGAACTAGAAGCACAAGCATTTCGCTACACTCGCATTAACATCTGCTAACCATGTGTATGTGACAAATAAAATGTGATTCGAAAGTGAATGATGTCAGGCCTGTGTGGCAAATTATTTATTTGCATATGACATTGATATGAAACAGAGGGTAAATATTTGGGATGGGGCTGCCCCCTAGTATTCAAGACCCAGGAAGAAAGAGAGCACTTCCACGTGTGGCACGGTTCCATCATATGGCGACAGTTAACATCCAGATGCAACATTAACCGAGGGGAAGAGGCTGTAACTCTACATGTAAACCCACTGGTATGGATTCAACAGTCACCTGGTCCTGTAAACCCACTGGTATGGATTCAACAGACACCTGGTCCTGTAAACCCACTGGTATGGATTCAACAGACACCTGGTCCTGTAAATCCACTGGTATGGATTCAACAGTCACCTGGTCCTGTAACTCTACATGTAAACCCACTGGTATGGATTCAACAGTCACCTGGTCCTGTAACTCTACATGTAAACCCACTGGTATGGATTCAACAGTCACCTGGTCCTGTAACTCTACATGTCAACCCACTGGTATGGATTCAACAGTCACCTGGTCCTGTAACTCTACATGTCAACCCACTGGTATGGATTCAACAGTCACCTGGTCCTGTAACTCTACATGTCAACCCACTGGTATGGATTCAACAGTCACCTGGTCCTGTAACTCTACATGTAAACCCACTGGTATGGATTCAACAGACACCTGGTCCTGTAAATCCACTGGTATGGATTCAACAGACACCTGGTCCTGTAAACCCACTGGTATGGATTCAACAGACACCTGGTCCTGTAAACCCACTGGTATGGATTCAACAGACACCTGGTCCTGTAAACCCACTGGTATGGATTCAACAGACACCTGGTCCTGTAAACCCACTGGTATGGATTCAACAGACACCTGGTCCTGTAAACCCACTGGTATGGATTCAACAGTCACCTGGTCCTGTAACTCTACATGTAAACCCACTGGTATGGATTCAACAGACACCTGGTCCTGTACACTGACTGACATCAGTCGATGATAGGACTTAGACAAGTTGTAAATGCAACAAGTTTTGATATTGTATCATACAATACCATTCACAGCTTTCCCCCCCAAAGTGTATGGTTTGGTTACATATATTTTAGAGGCTATTTCTACAGAAAATGTGTATAAAACCCGCATAAACTGTATTTATAATGATATGGCAATATTGTAGGTTGACAGTAATTCTAATAACATCATACTTCTAATATAGAACATCATACTTCTAATATAGAACATCATACTTCTAATATAGAACATCATACTTCTAATATAGAACATCATACTTCTAATATACAGTGGGGCAAAAAATTATTTAGTCAGCCACCAATTGTGCAAGTTCTCCCACTTAAAAAGATGAGAGAGGCCTGTAATTTTCATCATAGGTCCACTTCAACTATGACATACAAAATGAGGGAAAAAAATCCAGAAAATGACATTGTAGGATTTTTAATGAATTTATTTGCAAATTATGGTGGAAAATAAGTATAGTATCTGTCTGTCTGTCTGTGACTACAGCCTGTCTGTCTGTCTGTCTGTCTGTGACTACAGCCTGTCTGTCTGTCTGTCTGTCTGTGACTACAGCCTGTCTGTCTGTCTGTCTGTCTGTCTGTGACTACAGCCTGTCTGTCTGTCTGTCTGTCTGTGACTACAGCCTGTCTGTCTGTGACTACAGCCTGTCTGTCTGTCTGTCTGTGACTACAGCCTGTCTGTCTGTCTGTCTGTGACTACAGCCTGTCTGTCTGTCTGTCTGTGACTACAGCCTGTCTGTCTGTCTGTCTGTCTGTGACTACAGCCTGTCTGTCTGTCTGTCTGTCTGTCTGTGACTACAGCCTGTCTGTCTGTCTGTCTGTCTGTCTGTGACTACAGCCTGTCTGTCTGTCTGTCTGTCTGTGACTACAGCCTGTCTGTCTGTCTGTCTGTCTGTGACTACAGCCTGTCTGTCTGTCTGTCTGTGACTACAGCCTGTCTGTCTGTCTGTCTGTGACTACAGCCTGTCTGTCTGTCTGTCTGTCTGTGACTACAGCCTGTCTGTCTGTCTGTCTGTCTGTCTGTGACTACAGCCTGTCTGTCTGTCTGTCTGTCTGTCTGTGACTACAGCCTGTCTGTCTGTCTGTCTGTCTGTGACTACAGCCTGTCTGTCTGTCTGTCTGTCTGTGACTACAGCCTGTCTGTCTGTCTGTCTGTGACTACAGCCTGTCTGTCTGTCTGTCTGTCTGTGACTACAGCCTGTCTGTCTGTCTGTCTGTCTGTGACTACAGCCTGTCTGTCTGTGACTACAGCCTGTCTGTCTGTCTGTCTGTGACTACAGCCTGTCTGTCTGTCTGTCTGTGACTACAGCCTGTCTGTCTGTCTGTCTGTGACTACAGCCTGTCTGTCTGTCTGTCTGTCTGTGACTACAGCCTGTCTGTCTGTCTGTCTGTCTGTCTGTGACTACAGCCTGTCTGTCTGTCTGTCTGTCTGTCTGTGACTACAGCCTGTCTGTCTGTCTGTCTGTCTGTCTGTGACTACAGCCTGTCTGTCTGTCTGTCTGTCTGTGACTACAGCCTGTCTGTCTGTCTGTGACTACAGCCTGTCTGTCTGTCTGTCTGTCTGTGACTACAGCCTGTCTGTCTGTCTGTCTGTCTGTGACTACAGCCTGTCTGTCTGTCTGTCTGTCTGTGACTACAGCCTGTCTGTCTGTCTGTCTGTCTGTGACTACAGCCTGTCTGTCTGTCTGTCTGTCTGTGACTACAGCCTGTCTGTCTGTCTGTCTGTCTGTGACTACAGCCTGTCTGTCTGTCTGTGACTACAGCCTGTCTGTCTGTCTGTGACTACAGCCTGTCTGTCTGTGACTACAGCCTGTCTGTCTGTCTGTGACTACAGCCTGTCTGTCTGTGACTACAGCCTGTCTGTCTGTCTGTCTGTGACTACAGCCTGTCTGTCTGTCTGTCTGTGACTACAGCCTGTCTGTCTGTCTGTCTGTGACTACAGCCTGTCTGTCTGTCTGTCTGTGACTACAGCCTGTCTGTCTGTCTGTCTGTGACTACAGCCTGTCTGTCTGTCTGTCTGTGACTACAGCCTGTCTGTCTGTCTGTCTGTGACTACAGCCTGTCTGTCTGTCTGTCTGTGACTACAGCCTGTCTGTCTGTCTGTCTGTGACTACAGCCTGTCTGTCTGTCTGTCTGTGACTACAGCCTGTCTGTCTGTCTGTCTGTGACTACAGCCTGTCTGTCTGTCTGTCTGTGACTACAGCCTGTCTGTCTGTCTGTCTGTGACTACAGCCTGTCTGTCTGTCTGTGACTACAGCCTGTCTGTCTGTCTGTGACTACAGCCTGTCTGTCTGTCTGTGACTACAGCCTGTCTGTCTGTCTGTGACTACAGCCTGTCTGTCTGTCTGTGACTACAGCCTGTCTGTCTGTCTGTGACTACAGCCTGTCTGTCTGTGACTACAGCCTGTCTGTCTGTCTGTCTGTCTGTGACTAAAGCCTGTCTGTCTGTCTGTATGTATGTGACTACAGCCTGTCTGTCTGTGACTACAGCCTGTCTGTCTGTCTGTATGTATGTGACTACAGCCTGTCTGTCTGTGACTACAGCCTGTCTGTCTGTCTGTATGTGACTACAGCCTGTCTGTCTGTCTGTATGTATGTATGTGACTACAGCCTGTCTGTCTGTGACTACAGCCTGTCTGTCTGTCTGTCTGTGACTACAGCCTGTCTGTCTGTCTGTCTGTATGTATGTGACTACAGCCTGTCTGTCTGTGACTACAGCCTGTCTGTCTGTCTGTATGTATGTGACTACAGCCTGTCTGTCTGTGACTACAGCCTGTCTGTCTGTCTGTATGTGACTACAGCCTGTCTGTCTGTCTGTATGTATGTATGTGACTACAGCCTGTCTGTCTGTGACTACAGCCTGTCTGTCTGTCTGTCTGTGACTACAGCCTGTCTGTCTGTCTGTCTGTATGTCTGTGACTACAGCCTGTCTGTCTGTGACTATAGCCTGTCTGTCTGTCTGTATGTATGTGACTACAGCCTGTCTGTCTGTCTGTCTGTGACTACAGCCTGTCTGTCTGTCTGTATGTATGTGACTACAGCCTGTCTGTCTGTGACTACAGCCTGTCTGTCTGTCTGTATGTATGTGACTACAGCCTGTCTGTCTGTGACTACAGCCTGTCTGTCTGTATGTCTGTGACTACAGCCTGTCTGTCTGTCTGTCTGTGACTACAGCCTGTCTGTCTGTCTGTCTGTCTGTATGTATGTGACTACAGCCTGTCTGTCTGTGACTCCAGCCTGTCTGTCTGTGACTACAGCCTGTCTGTCTGACTATAGCCTATACTGCTACGTATTTAATGTGAAGAGCGTCTGTCTAAAACCTCTTGGAAGAGGAGGATCACTGGTGGCGTCAAGGCGTCGCTAAGGAGAGGGATGACAACATCTCTCTTAAAAAGACATCAGGCTGTGCAGTTATGTCCCGTTACCGTGGCAACACGTTGCCAGAGAACCGCCCACGTCGCCGATACAAGAACAGAGCTAGGAGAGCCGCTTCTGGACGGTTCTCAAGGTAACCCAGGACACACATAACACAGTTTCACTCTCTTGAACTACCTGTTATGTTTCTCTAAAACACCCACTAACAGATATCAGCAGCACCCCCCTCTCCTGTGTAACCCCTTGTCTACAGGTCTGAGCTAACAGATCTACGGGGTTAATCCACATCGTGTACTGTAGCAGAGCAGGGAGGGAGGAGAGCGGGGAGGGGTGGGGGGAGAGGGAGGAGAGCGGGGGAGGGGTGGGGGGGGAGAGGGAGGAGATGGAGGAGGGGGAGGTGGAGGGAGGAAAGGAGGCGAGGGAAGAGAGGAGAGAGGAAAGAGGAGAGTGAGGAGGGGAAAGAAGAGATTGGGGAGGGGAAAGAGGAGATTGGGGAGGGGAAAGAGGAGATTGGGGAGGGGAAAGAGGAGATTGGGGAGGGGAAAGAGGAGATTGGGGAGGGGAAAGAGGAGATTGGGGAGGGGAAAGAGGAGAGTGAGGAGGGGAAAGACAGAGGAGAGCAGGAAGGGGAGGGAGGAGAGGGAGGAGGAGGGGAAAGAGGAGATTGGGGAGGGGAAAGAGGAGATTGGGGAGGGGAAAGAGGAGATTGGGGAGGGGAAAGAGGAGAGGGAGGAGGAGGGATAGAGGAGAGTGAGGAGGGGAAAGACCGAGGAGAGCAGGAAGGGGAGGGAGGAGAGGGAGGAGGAGGGGAAAGAGGAGATTGGGGAGGGGAAAGACAGAGGAGAGCAGGAAGGGGAGGGAGGAGGAGGGGAAAGAGGAGATTGGGGAGGGAAAGAGGAGATTGGGGAGGGGAAGGGAGAGGGAGGAGGAGGGATAGAGGAGAGTGAGGAGGGGAAAGAAGAGATTGGGGAGGGAAAGAGGAGATTGGGGAGGGGAAAGAGGAGATTGGGGAGGGGAAAGAGGAGATTGGGGAGGGGAAAGAGGAGAGTGAGGAGGGGAAAGACAGAGGAGAGCAGGAAGGGGAGGGAGGAGAGGGAGGAGGAGGGGAAAGAGGAGATTGGGGAGGGGAAAGAGGAGATTGGGGAGGGAAAGAGGAGATTGGGGAGGGGAAAGAGGAGAGGGAGGAGGAGGGATAGAGGAGAGTGAGGAGGGGAAAGACCGAGGAGAGCAGGAAGGGGAGGGAGGAGAGGGAGGAGGAGGGGAAAGAGGAGAGTGAGGAGGGAAAGAGGAGATGAGGGAGGAGGAGGGGAAAGAGGAGATTGGGGAGGGGAAAGAGGAGAGTGAGGAGGGGAAAGACAGAGGAGAGGAGATTGGGGAGGGGAAAGAGGAGAGTGAGGAGGGGAAAGACAGAGGAGAGCAGGAAGGGGAGGGAGGAGAGGGAGGAGGAGGGGAAAGAGGAGAGTGAGGAGGAGGGGAAAGACAGAGGAGAGCAGGAAGGGGAGGGAGGAGAGGGAGGAGGAGGGGAAAGAGGAGAGTGAGGAGGGGGAAAGAGGAGATGAGGGAGGAGGGGAAAGAGGAGATTGGGGAGGGGAAAGAGGAGAGTGAGGAGGGGAAAGACAGAGGAGAGCAGGAAGGGGAGGGAGGAGAGGGAGGAGGAGGGGAAAGAGGAGAGTGAGGAGGAGGGGAAAGACAGAGGAGAGCAGGAAGGGGAGGGAGGAGGAGGGGAAAGACAGAGGAGAGCAGGAAGGGGAGGGTGGATTGGGTCATTTAGCAGATGCTCTTATCCAGAGAGACAGTCGTGAGTACATACGTTTTCGTACTGGTCCCCGGTGGGAATCGAACCCACAACCCTGGTGTTGCAAGCGCCATGCTCTACCAACACACACACTATTGTGTGGGAGAGATGGTAACTATAACCATATAGGTGAGACCAGAGACAGAGCGGGGCCTAGGGAATGTGTGTACACACACACTCCGAGACACCAACAAAAACATGTCAACACACTCCCACAGGCTTTTACACATGTCACCGATGATGACAGGAATGCACAAACACAGGCTGACATATACAATTGCAGTCTGTATACACACACACACACACTTTTGTGGAGACAGAGACAGAGGGTTAGTCCTGGAACCAATCATTAACACCCCCTCTTCAATTTGTGAAACGTTAAATTACTTGTGACGGTGTCCAATTTCATCCAAAGCTCTTGAGACCTCTCTCTCTGTCTGTCTCCTCTCTCTCTCTGTCTGTCTCCTCTCTCTTTCTCTCTCTCCTCTCTCTCTCTGTCTTCTCTCTCTCTCTCTGTCTCCTCTCTCTCTCTCTGTCTCCTCTCTCTCTCTGTCTCCTCTCTCTCTCTGTCTCCTCTCTCTCTCTCTCTCTCTCTCTCTCTCTCTGTCTCCCTCCCTCTCTCTCTGTCTCCCTCCCTCTCTCTCTCTCTGTCTCCTCCCTCTCTCTCTCTCTCTCTCTCTCTGTCTCCCTCCCTCTCTCTCTCTCTGTCTCCTCCCTCTCTCTCTCCTCCCTCTCTCTCTGTCTCCTCCCTCTCTCTCTCTCCTCCCTCTCTCTCTGTCTCTCCTCCCTCTCTCTCTGTGTCTCCTCTCTGTCTCCTCTCTCTCTCTGTCTCCTCTCTCTCTCTGTCTCCTCTCTCAATCCCTCTCTCTGTCTCCTCTCTCTCTGTCTCCTCTCTCTCCTCTCTCTCTCTCTGTCTCCTCTCTCTCTCTGTCTCCTCTCTCCCTCTCTCTCTCTCTGTCTCCTCTCTCTCTGTCTCCTCTCTCTCTCTGTCTCTCTGTCTCCTCTCTCTCTCTGTCTCTCTGTCTCCTCTCTCTCTCTGTCTCCTCTCTCCATCCCTCTCTCTCTCTGTGTCTCCTCTCTCTCTCTCTGTCTCCTCTCTCGCTCTCTGTCTCCTCTCTCTCTCCTCTCTCTCTGTGTCTCCTCTCTCTCTCTGTCTCCTCTCTCTCTCTGTCTACTCTCTCTCTCTGTCTACTCTCTCTCAGTCTCCTCTCTCTCAGTCTCCTCTCTCGCTCTCTGTCTCCTCTCTCTCTCCTCTCTCTCTGTGTCTCCTCTCTCTCTCTGTCTCCTCTCTCTCTCTGTCTACTCTCTCTCTCTGTCTACTCTCTCTCTCTGTCTCCTCTCTCTCTCTGTCTCCTCTCTCTCTCTGTCTCCTCTCGCTCTCTGTCTCCTCTCTCGCTCCTCTCTCTCTCCTCTCTCTCTCCTCTCTCTCTGTGTCTCCTCTCTCTCTCCTCTCTCTCTCTGTCTACTCTCTCTCTCTGTCTACTCTCTCTCTCTGTCTACTCTCTCTCTCTGTCTACTCTCTCTCTCTGTCTACTCTCTCTCAGTCTCCTCTCTCTCCATCCCTCTCTCTCCCAACCTTTCCATCATATCCCTCCCCTTTTAACCGAGGCATTCACCCACCACTGGAAATTCCCCAGAAGTAGCACAATGGTGTTGATCATCCCTGGGGTCGCTCCTCCTTTCAGCCCACTGCGGCTAGCGACCGACATGTGTGACTGCTTCGCGTGATGTATTGTTCTCTCTACCTTCCTGCCCTTTGTGCTGTTCTCTGTGCCCAATAACGTACCATGTTGTGGTCATGTGTTGCTACCATGTTGTGGTCATGTGTTGCTACCATGTTGTTGTCGTGTGTTGTCGTGTGTTGCTACCATGTAATGTCATGTGTTGCTACCATGTTGTGGTCATGTGTTGCTGCCATGTTGTTGCCGTGTGTTGTCGTGTGTTGCTACCATGTTGTTGTCGTGTGTTGCTACCATGTTGTTGTCGTGTGTTGCTACCATGTTGTGGTCATGTGTTGCTACCATGTTGTGGTTGTGTTGCTGCCATGTTGTCGTCGTGTGTTGTCGTGTGTTGCTACCATGTTGTGGTCGTGTGTTGCTACCATGTTGTGGTCATGTGTTGCTACCATGTTGTGGTCATGTGTTGCTACCATGTTGTGGTCATGTGTTGCTACCATGTTGTCGTCGTGTGTTGCTACCATGTTGTGGTCATGTGTTGCTACCATGTTGTGGTCATGTGTTGCTACCATGTTGTGGTCATGTGTTGCTACCATGTTGTCGTCGTGTGTTGCTACCATGTTGTGGTCATGTGTTGCTGCCATGTTGTTGCCGTGTGTTGCTACCATGTTGTTGTCGTGTGTTGCTACCATGTTGTGGTCGTGTGTTGCTACCATGTTGTCGTCGTGTGTTGCTACCATGTTGTCGTCGTGTGTTGCTACCATGTTGTCGTCGTGTGTTGCTACCATGTTGTCGTCGTCTGTTGCTACCATGTTGTCGTCGTGTGTTGCTACCATGTTGTCGTCGTGTGTTGCTACCATGTTGTCGTCGTGTGTTGCTACCATGTTGTCGTCGTGTGTTGCTACCATGTTGTCGTCGTGTGTTGCTACCATGTTGTCGTCGTGTGTTGCTACCATGTTGTCGTCGTGTGTTGCTACCATGTTGTCGTCGTGTGTTGCTACCATGTTGTCGTCGTGTGTTGCTACCATGTTGTCGTCGTGTGTTGCTACCATGTTGTCGTCGTGTGTTGCTACCATGTTGTCGTCGTGTGTTGCTACCATGTTGTCGTCGTGTGTTGCTACCATGTTGTCGTCGTGTGTTGCTACCATGTTGTCGTCGTGTGTTGCTACCATGTTGTCGTCGTGTGTTGCTACCATGTTGTCGTCGTGTGTTGCTACCATGTTGTCGTCGTGTGTTGCTACCATGTTGTCGTCGTGTGTTGCTACCATGTTGTCGTCGTGTGTTGCTACCATGTTGTCGTCGTGTGTTGCTACCATGTTGTCGTCGTGTGTTGCTACCATGTTGTCGTCGTGTGTTGCTACCATGTTGTCGTCGTGTGTTGCTACCATGTTGTCGTCGTGTGTTGCTACCATGTTGTCGTCGTGTGTTGCTACCATGTTGTCGTCGTGTGTTGCTACCATGTTGTCGTCGTGTGTTGCTGCCATGTTGTCGTCGTGTGTTGCTGCCATGTTGTCGTCGTGTGTTGCTGCCATGTTGTTGTCGTGTGTTGCTGCCATGTTGTTGCCGTGTGTTGCTACCATGTTGTCGTCGTGTGTTGCTACCATGTTGTTGTCATGTGCTGCTGCTACCATGTTGTTGTCGTGTGTTGCTGCCTTGCTGTTGTCTCTGTTGTCGTGATGTGTGTTATGTCCTGTTTTAATCCCAGGCCCCCGTCCCCATAGGAGGCCGTCATTGTTAAAAAGAAGTATTTGTTCTTAAACTGACTTGCCTAGTGCAAATAAAAGGTTAAAAGAAAACATTTAATATAAATAACAAATACACTGGAGGGGCTGTGGTCCAAACTAGGGCACCAGAATAAAGAGGCTGGTGCTTGGGATGCTGCAGCCGAGGTTAATGAAGGGTAGTTTATCTGCACCATTAGTCAAAATGACAGAGTGCCTCATGCAAAAGGTGAAGGTTTATACTGTAGAGCTCTGCATGTGCGTGTGTGTGTGTGGTAGATGTTTAGGAAGAAGAATTGGTCCCAGATGAACTGAATATACAGAGAATGAGAACATTCTAACAGCCAGGTGGTCTGCTATATATCTGCCTCCCTCCAAACATCCCTCCCCAAAACTACCCCCCACCCATCTCCCTCCAAACATCCCTCCCCAAAACTACCCCCCAAACATCTCTCCCCAAACTAGCCCCCACACCCATCTCCCTCCAAACATCCCTCCCACCCATCTCCCTCCAAACATCCCTACCCCAAACTAGCCCCCACCCATCTCCTCCAAACATCCCTCCCCCAAACTAGCCCCCCACCCATCTCCCTCCAAACATCCCTCCCCAAACTAGCCCCCCACCCATCTCCCTCCAAACATCCCTCCCCCAAACAACCAACCATTCTCCACCTAAACCTCTACCAACCACCATACCTCCCTTCCTTCTCTCCCCCAAACTACCCCTCCCCATCTCCTCCAAACATCCCTCCCCAAACTACCCCCCCACCCATCTCCCTCCAAACATCCCTCCCCCAAACTACCCCCCACCCATCTCCCTCCAAACATCCCTCCCCCAAACTAGCCCCCCACCCATCTCCCTCCAAACATCCCTCCCCCAAACTACACCCCACCCATCTCCCTCCAAACATCCCTCCCCCAAACAACCAACCATTCTCCACCTAAACCTCTACCAACCACCATACCTCCCTTCCTTCTCTCCCCCAAACTACCCCTCCCCATCTCCTCCAAACATCCCTCCCCCAAACTACCCCCACCCATCTCCTCCAAACATCCCTCCCCAAACTACCCCCACCCATCTCCCTCCAAACATCCCTCCCCCAAACTAGCCCCCCACCCATCTCCCTCCAAACATCCCTCCCCCAAACTACACCCCCACCCATCTCCTCCAAACATCCCTCCCCCAAACTACACCCCCAACCCATCTCCTCCAAACATCCCTCCCCCAAACTACACCCCCAACCCATCTCCCTCCAAACATCCCTCCCCCAAACTACACCCCCAACCCATCTCCTCCAAACATCCCTCCCCCAAACTACCCCCCAACCCATCTCCCTCCAAACATCCCTCCCCAAACTACCCCCACCCATCTCCCTCCAAACATCCCTCCCCCAAACTACCCCCCCACCCATCTCCCTCCAAACATCCCTCCCCCAAACTAGCCCCCCACCCATCTCCCTCCAAACATCCCTCCCCCAAACTAGCCCCCACCCATCTCCTCCAAACATCCCTCCCCCAAACAACCAACCATTCTCCACCTAAACCTCTACCAACCACCATACCTCCTTCCTTCTCTCCCCCAAACTACCCCTCCCCATCTCCCTCCAAACCTCCTCCCTACCCTCCTCTCTGACCCCTCCAGACTGACACCCCCTACCACCCCAGGCTGTAAGACTCAAAAACACATACTACTTACACAACAACATTTAACAGAGGTCACTTCTCTACACCCAAGATGTTAAGCAGCGTGCCTAAACACACATACATACATGATAGCGTGTGTGTGGTGTGTGCGTAGCGTGTGTTTGGTATGCGTGCCTGTGTGTCTGTGTACCCAGTTTGTTCTTTAGCCACTAGAGAGAATAAATCCATAAAGGATCAAGTCAAATGGAAAACAAATTGAGAGTTAAAGAGTAGCTGGCTATCTCCTTACTGTAATACTCTTCATATGGTTACCGTGCATCGTAACTTCACAACGCCCCTTCTCCTCTGAGAGACAATTAGGATAACAAAAGATCAATACAGACTGTTAGTAAAAATAAAATAAGAATTTGAGAAGTGCTGCTGTATGTTGGTTTCTCAGATGATACATTGAAGTTGCTGCCACAAACCAACAGACC
>NC_056442.1:56390981-56399048 GCF_018296145.1 Oncorhynchus tshawytscha | reverse complement strand
TCGATAAGAAACAATACTGTGCAGCCGTATTCATTGACCTGGCCAAGGCTTTCGACTCTGTCAAACACCACATCCTCATCGGCAGACTCGATAGCCTTGGTTTCTCAAATGATTGCCTCGCCTGGTTCACCAACTACTTCTCTGATAGAGTTCATTGTCACCAGCTGCCAGAGCAGCTCACAGATTGCTGCACCTGTACATAGCCCATCTATAATTTAGCCCAAACATCTACCTCTTCCCCTACTGTATTTATTTATTTATTTTGCTCCCCATTATTTTTTTCTACTTTGCACATTCTTCCACTGCAAATCTACCATTCCAGTTTTTTTACTTGCTATATTGTATTTACTTCGCCACCATGGCCTTTACCTCCCTTATCTCACCTCATTTGCTCACATCGTATATAGACTTATTTTTTCTACTTTATTATTGACTGTATGTTTGTTTTACTCCATGTGTAACTCTGTGTTGTTGTATTGTGTCGAACTGCTTTGCTTTATCTTGGCCAGGTCGCAATTGTAAATGAGAACTTGTTCTCAACTTGCCTATCTGGTTAAATAAAGGTCAAATAAAATAAATTGTCTCTCTCTTTCTCTAGAACTATAAGGAGTTGGAGTTGTTGTGGCTGGTGTATTACGGAGGTGTACAGCATGACATCAGGAAGGAAGTCTGGCCCTTCCTGCTGGGTCACTACAACTTTGGCATGGGCAAGAAGGACATGAGCCAGGTAGCTAACAATACATATGTCTCTCTGTCTCTGTGTTTTAAGATCTGGCCACATGTACCCCACCAGAGACGGGGTTCAATAGTTGTTTCCACATCTTCCTTCCTGTCTTTTACTGTAACCCCCTCTCAGTTTCCAAATGTCATAAATATATTTATAATGAACATCTTGTCATGCCGTGTTGGTCTGTAGATCGATGAGAAGATCGGTGCACGGTACCAGCAGGTGATGAAGGAGTGGAAGGCCTGCGAGGTGATCGTCAAGCAGAGAGACAAAGAGATGCAGTCGGCCATTTTTTGCTAATCTGTCTTCAGGAAGCAGCATAGAGAGCCACGTCCTCAGACACAGAGACTCCACTCTCTGCAATGAGGTGGGTTGGTTGGTTGATTAATTGGTTGGTTGATTGATTGATTGGTTGGTTGATTGATTGTTGATTGATTGGTTGGTTGATTGGCTGGTTGATTGATTGATTGATTGGTTGGTTGATTAATTGGTTGGTTGATTGGTTGATTAATTGTTGGTTGGTTGATTAATTGGTTGGTTGATTAATTGGTTGGTTGATTGAATTAATTGATTGATTAATTGGTTGATTGATTGATTGGTTGATTAATTGATTAATTGGTTGCTGATTGATTGGTTGGTTGATGATTGGTTGATTGATTGGTTGGTTGATTAATTGTTGGTTGATTTGATTAATTGGTTGATTAATTGATTAATTGATTATTGATTGGTTGATTGATTAATTGGTTGATTAATTGGTTGGTTGATTAATTGGTTGGTTGATTGATTGATTGGTTGATTGGTTGATTAATTATTGGTTGATTAATTGATTAATTGGATTGGTTGATTGATTGATTGTTGGTTGATTAATTGGTTGGTTGATTGATTGATTGATTAATTGGTTGATTAATTAGTTGGGATTAATTAGTTGGTTGATTAATTGATTGGTTTATTGGTTGATTGGTTGATTAATTGGTGGTTGATTAATTAGTTGGTTGATTAATTGATTGGTTTATTGGTTGATTAATTGATTAATTGATTGATTGATTGGTTGATTGAATAAAGTTAATTTTTTAATCATTATAAAAACACGTGCAAACATTACATATAACTAGAAAGGGTAGTTTTCCTGTTTGTTTTAGCTGTTTATAAAAAAACACATCTCTACCCCTCTTCCTTCCCCCTTCTCCGTCCTCCCCAATCCTCCTGCCCTCTCTCCCCTTATCCCTCCCTCCTCCCCTTTCTCCGTCCTCCTCAAGCCAACTGCATTCTCCCCCTTCCTCCCTCCTCCTCTGCCCTTCTCCGTCCTCCTCAAACCTCCTGCCGCCTCCTCCCTTTCCTCCCTCCTCCTCCCCCCTTCTCCGTCCTCCTCAAGCCTCCTGCCTTCTCCCTCCTTTTCCTCCCTCCTCCCCTTCCTCCCTCCTCCTCCTTCGCCCTTCTCCGTCCTCCCCAACCCTCCTGCTTTCTCCTCCTCCTCCCTCCTGCCAGGTGTTCATGTCAGTGGATGAGCCCGACGCAGGGGCGGGGGCAGGAAACCCCAGGAGGGGGGAGAGACACCCCGGCCACTCTACAGTGATTCTCCCCGCAGCCAGTGGAGCACTAGCTCTGATGAGTGCCCCTAGTGGAGTTTGACTCCCTGACTCCGGGCACTCTCAGATTCTCTCCTCTATCGACGATGGACAGAGCACGGAGGAGAAGGGGAGTCGGGCAGGAGGGAGGAGCCGGGGAGGAGGCTCGGCCACACTCGTACAGTGTGACGGAGGAGAAGGAGCGACAGGATTGGTTGAGTGAGGAGATTCTGTGCAGTCAGCTGGATAAGTTGATGACCAATGAGAATGGAGGAGCAGAGGGGATGCCTTCACTCTCATCCTATACAGTAAGTACTGGACACACACACACACACACACACACACACACACACACACACAGAGACACAGACACAGCGACAGATACTCAATAAAGAGCATCATTGAATTGCATATCGAAACACATAGATCAGTACTGTTCTGGATGCTGTTCTGAGTACTGTTCTGGATGCTGTTCTGGATGCTGTTCTGGGTACTGTTCTGGATGCTGTTCTGGGTACTGTTCTGGGTACTGTTCGGGATGCTGTTCTGGATGCTGTTCTGGATGCTGTTCTGAGTACTGTTCTGGATGCTGTTCTGGATGCTGTTCTGGGTACTGTTCTGGATGCTGTTCTAGTTACTGTTCTGGATGCTGTTCTGGATGCGGTTCTGGATGCTGTTCTGAGTACTGTTCTGGATGCTGTTCTGGATGCTGTTCTGAGTACTGTTCTGGGTACTGTTCTGGATGCTGTTCTGGATGCTGTTCTGAGTACTGTTCTGGGTACTTTCTGGATGCTGTTCCGGATGCTGTTCCGGATGTTGTTCTAGGTACTGTTCTGGGTACTGTTCTGAGTACTGTTCTGGGTACTGTTCTGGGTACTGTTCTGGGTACTGTTCTAGTTACTGTTCTGGGTACTGTTCTGAGTACTGTTCTGGATACTGTTCTGGGTACTGTTCCGGATGCTGTTCTAGTTACTGTTCTGAGTACTGTTCTGGGTACTGTTCTAGTTACTGTTCTGGGTACTGTTCTAGTTACTGTTCTAGTTACTGTTCTGGGTACTGTTCTGAGTACTGTTCTGAGTACTGTTCTCGGTACTGTTCTGGATGCTGTTCTGAGTACTGTTCTGGATGCTGTTCTAGTTACTGTTCTGGGTACTGTTCTGGATGCTGTTCTAGTTACTGTTCTGGGTACTGTTCTGGATGCTGTTCTGAGTACTGTTCTGGGTACTGTTCTGGGTACTGTTCTGGATGCTGTTCTGAGTACTGTTCTGGGTACTGTTCTGGATGCTGTTCTGAGTACTGTTCTGGGTACTGTTCTGGATGCTGTTCTAGTTACTGTTCTGGGTACTGTTCTGGATGCTGTTCTGAGTACTGTTCTGGATGCTGTTCTGGGTACTGTTCTGGATACTGTTCTGGGTACTGTTCTGGATGCTGTTCTGGATGCTGTTCTGAAGGCAATTTTACTGCATTGATATTTACTCTTTATGTGAACTGAACCGGATCAAATTGAAGTGTGTGTGTGTGTGTGTGTGTGTGTGTGTGTGTGTGTGTGTGTGTGTGTCTGTGTGTGTGTGTGTGTGTGTGTGTGTGTGTGTGTCTGTGTGTGTGTGTGTGTGTGTCTGTGTGTGTGTGTGTGTGTGTGTGTGTGTGTGTGTGTGTGTGTGTGTCTGTGCAGATTGAGCTGTTGGACACAGTGGCTCTGAACCTCCACAGGATAGATAAAGATGTTCAACGCTGTGACCGTAACTACGGCTACTTTACGACCGCTAACCTGGAGAAACTACGCAACATCATGTGCAGGTAAACACACACATGCACGCACACAGACTTTTATTTGCTCACTCGATCGCTCATTATTTCACACTCTTTTTTTTTGCCGTCTCGCGTTTCCCTCTTCTTCCCACCCCCTCTTACCCCTCTTCCTCCATCTCTTCCCCCTCTTCCCCCTCTTCTTTCCCCCTCTTCTTCCCACCTCTTACCCCTTTTCTTTCCCCTCTCTTCTTTCCCCCCTCTTACCCCTCTTCTTCCCCCCCTTCTTCCCACCTCTTCCTTCCCCCTCTTTCCACAATATTCCTCCCCCTCTTACCCCTCTTCTTTCCCCCTCTTCCCCCTTTTGTTTCCCTATCCTGTCCCAGCTATGTGTGGGAGAATCTGGAGATGGGTTATGTCCAGGGGATGTGTGACCTGCTGGCTCCTCTCATGGTCATCCTGGACGATGGTATGAACCTCAGTCAACATGGAACCTCAGTCAACATGGCTGCCTCCCAAATGGGACCCTATTCCCTATACTCTGCACTTCTTTTGACCAGGGCCCTATGAAGCCTGTTAGCCATTTGCCGTTAGCTGTTAGCTAGCAATTAGTAATGAAACATTAGCAATTATAGCCATTTGCAATTAGCTTTTACCCATTAGCCGTTGCATTACACAGTGATCAGTGAGTGAAGGGGAATGTATGTGTCTAGGCCTTGGTCACAATATACAGAAAAAGTATAGCCTCTCCCAGAGTATGTGTTGCCCCTTTGCCTCGCCCCCCTCCTCCTCCCTCTCCCAGAGTATGTGTTGACCCCCCCCCCCTCCTCCCCTCCCTCTCCATGCCTTCCTCCCTCTCCCAGAGTATGTGTTGACCCTTGCCTCGCCCCCCTCCTCCCTCTCCATGCCTTCCTCCCTCTCCCAGAGTATGTGTTGACCCTCGCCTCGCCCCCACCCTCCTCCTCCCTCTCCATGCCTTCCTCCCTCTCCCAGAGTATGTGTTGACCCTGACCCCCTCCTCCTCCCTCTCCATGCCTTCCTCCCTCTCCCAGAGTATGTGTTGACCCTCGCCCCCTCCTCCTCCCTCTCCATGCCTTCCTCCCTCTCCCAGAGTATGTGTTGACCCTCGCCCCCCCTCCTCCTCCCTCTCCATGCCTTCCTCCCTCTCCCAGAGTATGTGTTAACCCTCGCCTCGCCCCCACCCTCCTCCTCCCTCTCCATGCCTTCCTCCCTCTCCCAGAGTATGTGTTGACCCTCGCCTCGCCTCACCCCCCCCCACCTTCCCTTCTTCCTCCCCCAGAGTATGTGTTGACCCTCGCCCTCCTCCCTCCCCATGCCTTCCTCCCTCCCCCAGAGTATTTGTTGACCCCCTTCCCTTCCCTTCTTCCTCCCCCAGAGTGTCTAGCATACAGCTGTTTCACCCAGCTGATGAAGAGGATGAGCCAGAACTTCCCCAACGGCGGAGCCATGGACACACACTTCACCAACATGAGGTCCCTCATACAGGTCTGGTGTTTATTTACTTAACCTTTATTTAACCTTTAGTTGACCTTTAGTTGACCTTTAGTTGACCTGTATTTGACCTTTAGTTAACCTTTAGTTAACTAGGGCAAGTCAGTTAAGACCAAATTATTATTTTACAATGACGGCCTAGGAACAGTGAGTTAACTGCCTTGTTTAGGGGCAACAGATTTTTTACCTTGTCAGCTCAGGGATTCGATTTAGCAACCTTTCGGTTACTGGCCCAACGCTCTAACCACTAGGCTACCTGCCGCCCTGACTGTGTGTGCGTGCGTGCACGCACGCTCGAATGATCCTAACGTGACCCCTAACCGGTGGTCCGCTCTGGTGTGGTGTCTGTTTGATGATGTCATCAGATCCTGGACTCTGAGCTGTTTGAGCTGATGCATCAGAATGGAGACTCCACCCACCTCTGTTTCTGCTACCGCTGGTTCCTGTTAGACTTCAAAAGAGGTACGATACGCTTCACAAACAACACTCCTTTCATTCATTTAATTACATTTTGTTGAGGGGGATTTTGAAGCTTTACTTAGACAATTATGAAACGAGGTGGGGGGGGTTACAGGCAAGTAAAAGAAGCAGTGTGAGACTATGGACAATATTCCCTGTTTTTAGCTCCTTGCCGACTTTGCAGCATTTTTTTGTTTTGTTTTTGTTTTGTTACTGTTGTTATTTCTTACATTATTGCCTACAGACGAAAGTAACTTTTGGATATTAGATCGGCGGTCACTCATCAACATTTCAACCAGAAATGTAACTTCCCTGAATTGGATCCTTTATGTGTGAACTCCCCGAGGCAGTTCCATTCCTCCTGGGGGGGGGCGCCGAACAAGAGGATGAAGGAGTGGACTTCTAGTCCGACTCAGGAGGCGTGCACACCATCCATCGCTTCCGAGTATATTACTTGCTGGTTCATCCTTGGGAAGCCTGGTTCAGACTTGGGAGCAATTTCCAAACGGCTGAAGGTACCACGTTCATCTGTACAAACAATAGCACACAAGTATAAACACCATTGGACCACGCAGCTGTCATACCGCTCAGGAAGGAGACACATTCTATCTCCTAGAGATGAATGTATTTTGATGCGAAAAGTGCAAATCAATCCCAGAACAACAGCAAAGGACATTGTGAAGATGCTGGAGGAAACAGGTATAAAAGTATCTATATCCACAGTAAAAACGAGTCCAATATCAACATATCCTGAAAGGCCACTCAGCAAGGAAGAAGCCACTGCTCCAAAACCTCCATAAAAAAGCCAGACTACGGTTTGCAAATTCACATGGGGACAAAGATCATACTTTTTGGAGAAATGTCCTCTGGTCTGATGAAACAAAAAATAGAGCCGGTTTGACCATAATGACCATTTATGTCAAATCAAATCAAATTTTATTTGTCACATACATGGTTAGCAGATGTTAATGCGAGTGTAGCGAAATGCTTGTGCTTCTAGTTCCGACAATGCAGTAATAACCAACAAGTAATCTAACTAACAATTTCAAAACTACTGTCTTATACACAGTGTAAGGGGATAAAGAATATGTACATAAAGATATACGCCTTCTTCACGATGCTGTCTGTGTGAGTGGACCAATTCAGTTTGTCTGTGATGTGTACGCCGAGGAACTTAAAACTTGCTACCCTCTCCACTACTGTTCCATCGATGTGGATGGGGGGGTGTTCCCTCTGCTGTTGTTTGGAGGGAAAAGGGGGAGGCTTGCAAGCCGAAGAACACCATCCCAACCGTGAAGCACGGGGGTGGCAGCATCACGTTGTGGGGGTGCTTTGGTGCAGTAGGGACTGGTGCACTTCACAAAATAGATGGCTTCATGAGGAAGGAAAATTATGTGGACATACTGAAGCGACATCAGTCAGAAAGTTAAAGCTTGGTCGCAAATGGGTCTTCCAAATGGACAATGACCTCAAGCATACTTCCAAAGTTGTGGCAGAATGGCTTAAGGACAACAAAGTCAAGGTATTGGAGTGGCCATCACAAAGCCCTGACCTCAATCCCATAGAACATTTGTGGGTAGAACTGTAAAAGCGTGCGCAAGCAAGGAGGCCTACAAACCTGACTCAGTTACACCAGCTCTGTCAGGAGGAATGGGCCAACTTATTGTGGGAAGCTTGTGGAAGGCTACCCGAAACGTTTGACCCAAGTTAAACAATTTAAAGGCAATGCTACCAAATACTAATTGAGTGTATGTACACTTCTGACCCACTGGGAATGTGATGAAAGAAATAAAAGCTGAAATAAATAATTCTCTCTACAATTATTCTGACATTTCACATTCTTAAAATAAAGTGATGATCCTAACTGACCTAAAACAGGGAATTTTTACTGGGATTAAATGTCGGGAATTGTGAAAAACTGTATTTGGCTAAGGTGTATGTAAACTTCTAACTTCAACTGTATGTGAAGTGCCAGGAGTTTTACCAATCTTGGTTCTGTCTTCAGCAGGGAGTTTTATATGATATGAGCCAGGAGTTTTACCAACCTTGGTTCTGTCT
>NC_056442.1:56348481-56388481 GCF_018296145.1 Oncorhynchus tshawytscha | reverse complement strand
TATAGGGCACAACTTTAAACCAGGGCCCTATAGAACCCTATTCCCTATATATAGTGCACTACTTTAGACCAGGGCCCTATAGAACCCTATTCCCTATATATAGTGCACTACTTTAGACCGGGGCCCTATAGAACCCTATTCCCTATATAGTGCACTACATTAGACCAGGGCCCTATAGAACCCTATTCCCTATATATAGTGCACTACTTTAGACCAGGGCCCTATAGAACCCTATTCCCTATATAGTGCACTACTTTAGACCAGGGCCCTACAGAACCCTATTCCCTATATAGTGCACTACTTTAGACCAAGTGAAATGTATTGGGATGGGCCCTATGGCTCTGGTCAAAAGTAGTGCAATATGTAATAATAAAATAAAATAAAATGTAATTTAACAAGGCAAGTCAGTTTAAGAACAAGCTCTTATTTACAATGGCGGCCTACACCAGGCCAAACCCGGACGATGCTGGGCCAATTGTGTGCCGCCCTATGGGACTCCCAGTCACGGCCGGTTGTGATACAGCCTGGATACGAACCAGGGTCTGTAGTGACACCTCTAACACCTCTAGCACTGAGATGCAGTGCCTTAGACCACTGCACCAATCAGGAGCCTCCAACAAGAACATGGTGAAATGTGTTGGGATGGAGCACAAAGGTGGAGGCAAACTGTGAGCAAGGTCACTACAGATATATAGTGTGTGTATAAAACCATCTCCCTGACTTCCTGTGTGTGTGTGTGTGTGTGTGTGTGTAACAGAGATGGCAGAACGTCATGACGTGCAGCACATCCTTCAGATCGCCAGAGAGCTGGTGCGCAAGGTCCAGTCTCTCATCGAGAACAAGTGATGAAGAGGAGGATGAACAGGGCAGGAGGAAGAGGAGGGTGAACAGGGCCAGAAGAGGAGAGGTAGAGAGGAGCCAGATACCATCACTCCTCCACCTGCCCATCCATCCTCTGCATCCAGCACAGCTCCCTCCCTCTCTTACCCCTCTTTATACCTCACAAACCTGTGGAAGAGACAGAGACGTGGGCCCTCTATCCCTCCAGCCAGACCAGTGAATGGTGAAGGCTCCAGGTTGACCATCCTGGCCTGGATGAAGGCTCCAGGTTGACCATCCTAGCCTGGAGAAAGGAGAGAACGGGGAAAGGAGAGGGATGTTGGCTGGGTCCTGGTTCCGGTTCTGATCTGGTCCTGGTCTAGGTCTGGTTCTGGTCCTGGTCTGGTCTGGGTCTGGTCTAGGTCTGGTCCTGGACTGGGTCTGGTCCTGGTTCCAGTGCTAAGTCTGGGTCTAGGTCTGGACCTGGTATATAGATGTTGTTTACAAGCACCCGGTCACAGAATGCCATGGTTAGTTGGTTGCTGTCAGATGTTTGGAGTTGTCTTTATGCTCGTTAGTTGGATCACACTGTGACTGCCCGCATTTTATTATTCTCTACTATTCACCAGGGGTGGCAGGTAGCCTAGTGGTTAGAGGCAGGTAGCCTAGTGGTTAGAGGCAGGTAGCCTAGTGGTTAGAGGGGCGGCAGGTAGCCTAGTGGTTAGAGGGCGGCAGGTAGCCTAGTGGTTAGAGGGGCGGCAGGTAGCCTAGTGGTTAGAGGGGCGGCAGGTAGCCTAGTGGTTAGAGGGGCGGCAGGTAGCCTAGTGGTTAGAGGGGCGGCAGGTAGCCTAGTGGTTAGAGGGGCGGCAGGTAGCCTAGTGGTTAGAGGGGCGGCAGGTAGCCTAGTGGTTAGAGGGCGACAGGTAGCCTAGTGGTTAGAGGGGCGGCAGGTAGCCTAGTGGTTAGAGGGGCGGCAGGTAGCCTAGTGGTTAGAGGCAGGTAGCCTAGTGGTTAGAGGCAGGTAGCGTAGTGGTTAGAGGCAGGTAGCCTAGTGGTTAGAGGCAGGTAGCCTAGTGGTTAGAGGCAGGTAGCCTAGTGGTTAGAGGCAGGTAGCCTGGTGGTTAGAGGCAGGTAGCCTAGTGGTTAGAGGCAGGTAGCCTGGTGGTTAGAGGCAGGTAGCCTAGTGGTTAGAGGCAGGTAGCGTAGTGGTTAGAGGCAGGTAGCCTAGTGGTTAGAGGCAGGTAGCCTAGTGGTTAGAGGCAGGTAGCCTAGTGGTTAGAGGCAGGTAGCCTAGTGTTTAGAGGCAGGTAGCCTAGTGGTTAGAGGCAGGTAGCCTAGTGGTTAGAGGCAGGTAGCCTAGTGGTTAGAGGCAGGTAGCCTAGTGGTTAGAGGCAGGTAGCCTAGGGGCTAGAGGCAGGTAGCCTAGGGGCTAGAGGCAGGTAGCCTAGGGGCTAGAGGCAGGTAGCCTAGTGGTTAGAGGCAGGTAGCCTAGTGGTTAGAGGCAGGTAGCCTAGTGGTTAGAGCATTAGGCCACTAACTGAAAGGCTGCTAGATCGAATCCCGAACAGCCAAGGTAAAAACCTGTTGTTCTGCCCCTGAACAAGGCAGTTTAACCCACTGTTCCCTGGGAGGCTGTCATTGTAAATAATTTGTTCTTAACTGACTTGCCTAGTTAAATAAAGGTTAAACTTCTTGATGCACACCATCCCATTAGCGGGATCATTTCCGTCAACCACCTCTGAATTGCAGAGCGCCAAATTCAAATTAAATGACAAAAAAAAAAAAAAAAAATCATGAAATCACAAGTGCAATATAGCAAAACACAGTTTAGCTTGTTGTTAATCCACCTGGTTGTCAGATTTCGATAAAGCTTTTCGGCGAAAGCATACCAAGCGTTTATGTTAGAGCAGCTCTCTCAGCAGACAAAACATTACAAACAGCTAGCAGCCAAGTAGATTGGTCACGAAAGTAAGAAAATCAATAAATTAAATCGCTTACCTTTGATGATCTTCGGATGTTTGCACTCACGAGACTCCCAGTTACACAATAAATGTTCCTTTTGTTCCGTAAAGATGATTTTTTATATCCAAAATACCTCCATTTGTTTGGCGCGTTATGTTCAGAAATCCACAGGCAGACTATTACAAATAGTATCTGTAATGTTCGTAGAAACATTTCAAATGGTTTTTATAATCAATCCTCAGGTTGTTTTTACAATATATATTGATAATATATCACTGTAGCTTCTTCAATAGGAGAGAGAGAGAGAAAATGGCTGCTCCAAGCTGTTGCTCATAAAAACGCTGCTGGCACCCAGCCATACAATGACTCAATGTGATCTTTCTCGCTCATTTTTCAAAATAAAAGCCTGAAACTATGTCTAAAGACTGTTCATACCATGGGGAAGCCATAGGAAAAGGAATCTGGTTGATATCCCTTTAAATGGAGCGAAGGCAGGCTATGGAGCATGTAGCTTTCAAAATAGAGGCCACTTCCTGGTTGTATTTTCCTCAGGTTTTCGCCTGCAATATCAGTTGTGTTATACTCACAGACAATATTTTGACAGTTTTGGAAACTTTAGAGTGTTTTCTATCCTAATGTGACAATTATATGCATATTCTGGGCCTGAGAAATAGGCAGTTTAATTTGGGTATGTTTTTCATCCAAACATCCAAATACTGCCCCCTACACTCAAGGTTAAATTATTTTTTTTAAATGATCAGTACCCTTCTCCGTCACAGAGACCCCCTGACCTCTCCGTCACAGAGACCCCCTGACCTTTCCGTCACAGAGACCCCCTGACCTTTCCGTCACAGAGACCCCTGACCTTTCCGTCACAGAGACCCCTGACCTTTCCGTCACAGAGACCCCTGACCTCTCCGTCACAGAGACCCCTGACCTCTCCGTCACAGAGACCCCCTGACCTCTCCGTCACAGAGACCCCCTGACCTCTCCGTCACAGAGACCCCCTGACCTCTCCGTCACAGAGACCCCCTGACCTCTCCGTCACAGAGACCCCTGACCTCTCCGTCACAGAGACCCCCTGACCTCTCCGTCACAGAGACCCCCTGACCTTTCCGTCACAGAGACCCCTGACCTTTCCGTCACAGAGACCCCCTGACCTCTCCGTCACAGAGACCCCCTGACCTCTCCGTCACAGAGACCCCCTGACCTCTCCGTCACAGAGACCCCTGACCTCTCCGTCACAGAGACCCCCTGACCTTTCCGTCACAGAGACCCCCTGACCTTTCCGTCACAGAGACCCCTGACCTCTCCGTCACAGAGACCCCCTGACCTCTCCGTCACAGAGACCCCTGACCTCTCCGTCACAGAGACCCCCTGACCTCTCCATCACAGAGACCCCCTGACCTTTCCGTCACAGAGACCCCCTGACCTTTCCGTCACAGAGACCCCTGACCTTTCCATCACAGAGACCCCCTGACCTTTCCATCACAGAGACCCCTGACCTTTCCATCAAGGAGACCCAAGTATTTGATACCAAATAGTGAGATTGAGATTCCTCTGTGTTGAATTGGACTAGGGGTTAAATGATATACTGTGTGATGCTTCATCAAGTCTAACTTTGTTTTAGAGTGACACAACGTTAGTGTCAATGACCGAGCAAGTTAGTAGCCAGAGACTGAGTACAGCACATTATACACTCAGTATGCCAATTTATTAGGTACAGGGAGTCACGTGGCCGTGGCTTGCTATATAAAGCAGGCAGACAGGCATCAAGACATTCAGTTACTGTTTGATTGAACGTTAGAACAGGCTAAATGAGTGACCTAAGCGAATTTGAGCGTCGTATCGTCGGTGCCAGGCTCGCCGGTTCCAGTATCTCAGAAACGGCCTCCTGGGCTTTTCACGCACGACAGTGTCTCAGTTTACAGAGAACGGTGGGACAAACAAACAAACATCCAGTCAGCGGCAGTCCTGTGGGTAGAAAACAGCTCGTGAGACGTCGAAGGAGAATGGAAAGAACCGTGATACCTGGTGGGCCACCAATACCGACACAGTACAGCAGAGGTGTGCAGAACGGCATCTCAGAACACACAAGTCGTCGGTCCTGGTCACGGATGGGCTGTTGCAGCAGACGACCACACCGGGCTCCTATCAGATAAAAACAAGGAGAAGAGGCTCCAGTGACCATCACCATCACTATCACCATCACTATCACCATCACTGTCACTATCACCATCACTGTGTTCCTTTCAGATAAAAACAAGGAGAAGAGGCTCCAGTGGCCATCACCATCACTGTCACTATCACCATCACCGGGCTCCTATCAGATAAAAACAAGGAGAAGAGGCTCCAGTGGCCATCACCATCACTATCACCATCACTGTGTTCCTATCAGATAAAAACAAGAAGAAGAGGCTCCAGTGGCCATCACCATCACCATCACCATCACCATCACTGTGTTCCTATCAGATAAAAACAAGAAGAAGAGGCTCCAGTGGCCATCACCATCACCATCACGATCACCATCACCATCACCATCACTGTGTTCCTATCAGATAAAAACAAGAAGAAGAGGCTCCAGTGACCATCACCATCACCATCACTATCACCATCACCGGGCTCCTATCAGATAAAAACAAGGAGAAGAGGCTCCAGTGGCCATCACCATCACTATCACCATCACTATCACCATCACTGTGTTCCTATCAGATAAAAACAAGAAGAAGAGGCTCCAGTGGCCATCACCATCACCATCACCGTGTGTTCCTATCAGATAAAAACAAGAAGAAGAGGCTCCAGTGGCCATCACTATCACCATCACCATCACCGTGTTCCTATCAGATAAAAACAACAAGAAGAGGCTCCAGTGGCCATCACTATCACCATCACTGTGTTCCTATCAGATAAAAACAACAAGAAGAGGCTCCAGTGGCCATCACTATCACCATCACCATCACTGTGTTCCTATCAGATAAAAACAACAAGAAGAGGCTCCAGTGGCCATCACTATCACCATCACTATCACCATCACCAACACTGGACAGTTGAGGAGTGGTAAAACATTGTCTGGTCTGACGAATCCCGAGTCAGGATTTGGTGTAAGCGGCATGATTCCATGGACCGGTCCTGCCTGGTGTCAACGGTACAAGGCTGGTGGTGTACTGGTGTAGGGAATGTTTTCCTGGCTCACGTTAGGTATCTTGATACCAATTGGTCAACGTTTGAACGACACATTGTATCTGAACATTGTTGTTGACCAGATGCACCCTTCATGGCTCCAGGTGGGTCTGATCCGGTACTAGATTCCTAATGAACTGTACCTAATAAACTGTCCACTGAGTGTATAATACCAGGGTGTTAGTAGCACAGAGACTGGGTACAGTATATAATACCAGGGTGTTAGTAGCACAGAGACTGGGTACAGTATAGTATATAATACCAGGGTGTTAGTAGCACAGAGACTGGGTACAGCATAGTATATAATACCAGGGTGTTAGTAACACAGAGACTGGATACAGTACAGTATATAATACCAGGGAGTTAGTAGCACAGAGACTGGGTACAGTATAGTATATAATACCAGGGTGTTAGTAACACAGAGACTGGGTACAGTACAGTATATAATACCAGGGTATTCAGTGCACTACCAGCAGGGGCCTCTAGAGGTCACTAGCTTCCCACACAGGATTCCGTTTAGAGAGGAGCAGAAGAGTTGTGACCAACTTTTAGACCTTTTCATTAAGTATTTATACGACTAATCACTCCACAAATTTCTTGTTAACAAACTATAGTTTTGGCGAGTCGGTTAGGACATCTACTCTGTGCATGACACAAGTCATTTTTCCAACAATTGTTTACATACAGATTATTTCACTTATAATTCACTGTATCACAATTCCAGTGGGTCAGAAGTTTACATACACTAAGTTGACTATACCTTTAAACAGCTTGGAAAATTCCAGTACCTGTGGATGTATTTCAAGGCCTACCTTCAAACTCAGTGCCTCTTTGCTTGACATCATGGGAAAATCAAAGAAATCAGCCAAGACAACATAAAAAAAATTGTAGACCTCCACAAGTCTGGTTCATCCTTGGGAGAAATTTCCAAATGCCTGAAGGTACCACGTTCATCTGTATAAACAATAGTACGCAAGTATAAACACCATGAGACCACGCAGCTGTCATACCGCTCAGGAAGGAGATGCGTTCTGTCTCCTAGAGAGGAATGTACTTTGGTGCGAAAAGTGCAAATCAATCCCAGAACAACAGCAAAGGACCCTGAGAAGATGCTGGAGGAAACAGGTACAAAAGTATCTATATCCACAATAAAACGAGTCCTATATCGACAGAATCTGAAAGACCGCTTAGCAAGGAAGAAGCCACTGCTCCAAAACCACCATAAAAAAGCCAGACTACTGTTTGGAACTGCACATGGGGACAAAGATCATACTTTTTGGAGAAATGTCCTCTGGTCTGATGAAACAAAAATAGAGCCGTTTGGCCATAATGACCATCGTTATGTTTGGAGGAAAAAGGGGAGGCTTGCATGCCGAAGAACACCATCCCACCCGTGAAGCATGGGGGTGGCAGCATCATGTTGTGGGGGTGCTTTGCTGCAGGAGGGAATGGTGCACTTCACAAAATCATGAGACAGGAAAATTTGGTGGATTTATTGAAGCAACATCTCAAGACATCAAAAATTTGTGGGCAGAACTGAAAAAGCATGTGCGAGCAAGGAGGCCTACAAACCTGACTCAGTTACACCAGCTCTGTCAGGAGGAATGGGCCAAAATTCACCCAACTTATTGTGGGAAGCTTGTGGAAGGCTACCCAAAACATTTGACCCAAGTTAAACCATTTTAAAGGCAATGCTACCAAATACTAATTGAGTGTATGTAAACTTCTGACCCACTAGGAATGTGATGAAGGAAATAACAGCTGAAATAAATCACTCTATTATTCTGACATTTCACATTCTTAAAATAAAGTGGTGATCCTAACTGACCTAAGACATGGAATTTTTTTACTCAGATTAAATGTCAGGAATTGTGAGAAACTGCAACTGTTTAAATGCATTTGGCTAAGGTGTATGTAAACTTCCGACTTCAACTGTACATCCTTATTCGTCTCCAGTGGCTCCCAATAATAACCTGCACTCTTACTACCAAAATGGCTGCCATGGAGTGATGGGGTCCATAGAAGACCCTGTGATCACACTGCCCAGTCTTCCCCAATCCTGAGATGTTGTGGAGAAAGCAGCGTTTCGGTATGGAGAGTACACATCACAGGCCGATAGTTGTAAGGAAGGTGTTGTAGTGGAATGCTCCCAAATGGCACCCTATTCCCTATATAGTGCACTACTTTAGACCAGGGCCCTATAGAACCCTATTCCCTATATATATAGTGCACTACTTTAGACCAGGGCCCTATAGAACCCTATTCCCTATATAGTGCACTACTCTTGACAAGGGCCCTATAGAACCCTATTCCCTATATAGTGCACTACTCTTGACAAGGGCCATATAGAACCCTATTCCCTATATAGTGCACTATTCTTGACAAGGGCCCTGTGCAGTGGTTCTCAAACGTTTTCCAATACTGTACCACCAAGTACATTTGGTTCTGCCCAGACTACCACCTTTATATCAGGAAGCCTACAGGCTCATGAGTCTTCACAAGTACACTCTGTGGACAGGCCAAGTATCCCTTTTTGAGAACCACTGATCAAGAGAATAGGGTTCTTTTTGAACACTCATGGTTAAATTAGATATCTCTCATGGTTTAAGTAGATGTCACTAAGTTAAAAAAAAAAGTAACCTTTATTTAACAAGGCAAGTCAGTTAAGAACAAATTATTGACAATGACGGCCTACCCCGGCCAAACCTGGACGGCGCTGGGACAATTGTGCACCGCCATATGAGACTCTCAATCACAGCCGGTTGTGATACAGCCTGGAATCGAATCAGGGACTGTAGTGACACCTCTAGCACTGAGATGCAGTACCTTAGACCGCTGCGCCACTCGAGAGCCCCTCAACTACATGTGGTAGTTTCTGATTGAAGTGTGGAGGGGGAAAGTTTAGTAGCCTGGAATCCAAAACTGATTCTGTGATGTTTCACCATTGTTACAATGGTGAGCACAGTGTTTCAGTCTGGTTGAACCAGGCTAGATTGGAGAGAGAGCTATTTTCTTCCAATCAAGATAATGAGTACCAAAGACTGGAAACATCCCTGTCTGTGGTAAGATGATGTGCATTTTCATACCATATCTCAGACTGTTTACTAGGTGTAAAAATGTTTTTAAACAAGAAGTTTAATTATAACTACTGTGCAATTTCTGTTGTTTTGAGAATCTCTGAAGTCTATACTGACCGATGTAAATTAAATATAACAAAAATTTTAAAAAGTCCAATATTTCTAATGAGGACAGTATATCAGGACATATATTGGATTTTAATGGGGTTTTTTTTTAACCTTGTTTTTAGAGATATATAACTCAACGTGTGGAACATTTTGTTACACCTAGTTGACTTGTTCTCTCACTTCTGTTGAAAATACAATTTCATTTCAAAATGATTTTTTGAAAAAAAAGCCCAACGTTTGAATTGCAGAGTGTATTGTATGTAAAAGGGATGCATCGTTTGCATTGAATGTAATGTATTACTATAAAAATAAAAAACATTGTTCCTTATTATTAAAAGATTTTAATTACTGGAGGTGGCTCATTGTAACTCATTTTCAACATTCAAATATATATATATATATATATATTCTTAATGTTCTTAATGTTTTAATGTTTTGTATATATATATATATATACAAAACATTAAGAACACCTTCTCTTTCCATGACATTCACCTGGTCAGTCTATGAACCCTTATTGATGTCACGTGTTAAATCCACTTCAGTGCAGATGAAAGGGGGAGGAGACGGGGTTAGCGAAGGATTTTTCAGCCTTGAGACGTGGATTGTGTATGTGTGCCATTCCGAGGGTGAATGGGGCAAGACCACATTTTTAAGCGTCTTTGAAACGGGGTATGGAAGTAGGTGCCAGGTAGCGCACCGGTTTTGAGTGTGTCAAGAACTGCAACGCTGCTGGGTTTTTCACGCTCAACAGTTTCCTCTGAGGATCAAGAATGGTCCACCACCTAATGGACCTTTTGCCAACATGGACCTTCAGCCAACATGGACCAGCATGGACCTTCAGCCGACATGGACCTTCAGCCGACATGGACCAGCATGGACCTTCAGCCAACATGGACCAGCATGGACCTTTAGCCAACATGGACCAGCATGGACCTTCAGCCAACATGGACCTTCAGCCAACATGGACCTTCAGCCAACATGGACCAGCATGGACCTTCAGCCAACATGGACCTTCTGCCAACATGGACCTTCTGCCAACATGGACCAGCATGGACCTTCAGCCAACATGGACCTTCAGCCAACATGGACCTTCTGCCAACATGGACCAGCATGGACCTTCAGCCAACATGGACCTTCAGCCAACATGGACCTTCTGCCAACATGGACCAGCATGGACCTTCAGCCAACATGGACCTTCTGCCAACATGGACCTTCTGCCAACATGGACCAGCATGGACCTTCAGCCAACATGGACCTTCAGCCAACATGGACCTTCTGCCAACATGGACCAGCATGGACCTTCAGCCAACATGGACCTTCAGCCAACATGGACCTTCTGCCAACATGGACCAGCATGGACCTTCAGCCAACATGGACCTTCAGCCAACATGGACCTTCAGCCAACATGGATCTTCAGCCAACATGGACCTTCAGCCAACATGGACCAACATGGACCTTCAGCCAACATGGACCTTCAGCCAACATGGACCTTCAGCCAACATGGACCTTCAGCCAACATGGATCTTCAGCCAACATGGACCTTCAGCCAACATGGACCAACATGGACCTTCAGCCAACATGGACCTTCAGCCAACATGGACCTTCAGCCAACATGGACCTTCAGCCAACATGGACCAGCATCCCTGCGGAACGTTTTCAAGTCCATGATCCGAGAGCAAAAAAAAAAAAAGGGGGGTTGCAACTCAATATTAGGAAGGTGTTCCTAATGTTTTGTCCTCTGTTTTATAGTGAACTAATTCATGACAAGAGCCATAACTACATGCTCTATGAAGAAGATACGATGAGACGCTGAGTGCTTTCTCATCCCCCTGCTTGAATGAACACGGTTGCACCAATCACGTTATTGAGTTTAAGCTAGCTATTGGGCTAAAGTTTAGGTGACGTTTGTAGTGGCTGTTTACAGTAAACTGAAATATGGATTCCATTCTCCCCTGACCCATAGACTACTTTCAGTCTGAGGAACCGTCAAGTTGTCAAATTTGGATTTTCCCCTGTCTTCCTCAGCTGAAACCCTGTTTTTTTTTTTCTCCCTTCATTGCCGTGGTTTAAGGCCATTACCACCCTCTTTCATAATTCATCATACCATCTCCATTAAAAAAAACCTGTTACAAAATGCCATCTTTATCACTGTCAATACTTATCTAGGATCTTGTACATCACAGTACCCATGGAATTGTACGATACAAAAGGCATGAGAAAACAAAATGAAACATTAAAATAGATATAGCATCTTCAAAAAGCTCAATTTCATCTATAAATACTGTACTTTTTTTTAGATTTACATTTAAAGTCCACTGTAGTTTCTTACAACAGAATCACAGATTTTTTTTTTTATATAGCCAGAAGAAAACCATAAAAACTACAAATCCAGATGAGCATGGTGTGACAAGAATAGTGTTGCAAAATTCTGCAAACTTTCCCTCAAATTTCAAAATGTTTTCCAGAAATCCTAGTTGTAGGATTACAGATTTCTTGCTGAACTCCGGAATCTTTTGAAATTTGCCAGAATTTTGCAGCCCTAGACAAGAAACATAACATCAACATTTTCTGGTCACCATTTTAGTGACAAAACACATCATTAGTTTACAGTACAACATCGAAGGCCAAAAGAGTTCTCCAAGCCATGGTGGTCCGGTCCCCACTGACACAGGCTAACGTGTGTGTGTGCGTGTGTGAGGAAAACGGTTAAATCAAGTCATGTCCATGGAAGAGCACGAAGGTCCCCAAAAGATGATGTTGAGTTTATTGGATATCTTCCTCTGTCCATCGCTGCCTAGTCTGGCTCTAAAACACACACAAAACACAGAGTTAGAAGTCTCACACAGACAGACAATGTATTTCACAAATCAGATGGAAACTAGCAGAAAGATTATGAATTCAACCCTATTCCCTATGCCAGCAGCATTCCACCCTGCATCCCACTGCTGGCTTGCTTTAAGCAGGGTCGGTCCCTGGATGGGAGACCAGATGCTGCTGGAAGTGGTGTTGGAGTAGGAGTAGTTGCCAGTAGGAGGCACTCTTTTCTTCTGGTCATTTTTTTTTTACTCAAGGAGAAGTTTAGGAAAAAGTATTTTAAGTAAAGCATCTACGGTGAGGGCTGGATCGATTAAGGGTATCCCCCTAAAAGGCCTGTTTCCTATGTAGTGCATAACTTTAGATCAGGACCCAGATAGGGAATATGGTGCCATTTGGGTCTGAAGATTCAATTGGGTTATGCTACCCACCTGTGGCTGGTTAGGCTTCTCTGGAGTCTTCTGAAGCTGGAGAGAAGAAGAAGATAGACTTGTTAAGACTTGTGGGCATTATGGGAATTCTCTGGTCTGGAAGAGAAGGATGGTTCATCTGCCTCTCCCCTAACTGGGGTGTAGGTTTCTCTGGAGTCTTCTGAAGATGGGCATTATGGGAATTCTCTGGTCTGGGACTGGAGTAGGAGGGATGGTGCATTATGGGAATTCTCTGGTCTGGGACTGGAGTAGGAGAGATGGTGCATTATGGGAATTCTCTGGTCTGGGACTGGAGTAGGAGGGATGGTGCATTATGGGAATTCTCTGGTCTGGGACTGGAGTAGGAGGGATGGTGCATTATGGGAATTCTCTGGTCTGGGACTGGAGTAGGAGAGATGGTGCATTATGGGAATTCTCTGGTCTGGGACTGGAGTAGGAGGGATGGTGCATTATGGGAATTCTCTGGTCTGGGACTGGAGTAGGAGGGATGGTGCATTATGGGAATTCTCTGGTCTGGGACTGGAGTAGGAGGGATGGTGCATTATGGGAATTCTCTGGTCTGGGACTGGAGTAGGAGGGATGGTGCATTATGGGAATTCTCTGGTCTGGGACTGGAGTAGGAGGGATGGTGCATTATGGGAATTCTCTGGTCTGGGACTGGAGTAGGAGGGATGGTGCATTATGGGAATTCTCTGGTCTGGGACTGGAGTAGGAGGGATGGTGCATTATGGGAATTCTCTGGTCTGGGACTGGAGTAGGAGAGATGGTGCATTATGGGAATTCTCTGGTCTGGGACTGGAGTAGGAGGGATGGTGCATTATGGGAATTCTCTGGTCTGGGACTGGAGTAGGAGGGATGGTGCATTATGGGACTTGGGACGTTGTAAATCAACGTTTGTGTCAAAAAGTATGAACTGTTGAAAGAAGTCAAATTCATCATGGCTCTGCGCAACAACAACTACACTTCACAGAATCAGTGTTCACACGCTGGTAGCATGTCGTGTGTGCTTGCTGTCCCACGGTGGCAGTAGAACTCTTCCCCAAAAAAACAACACATCAGTTCAGTGACAAATCAAAAAAAAAAGGACCAACAGGAGACAGACAATGTGGTTAAAACCGCTGACTGTGAGAGGAAGTGTTCCTAAAAAGACGAACACAAAAGGTGAGAAATGAGTCCGGAGAACAACAGTCTAGACTACAGTACAACAGACAGAAAAACTTAGTCATAGACAGCACGACAACAAAAAACGAGACGAGAAATTCATGGAAAAAGCAGATGGAAAATTGTAACCAGATTTCCAATGAACAGCGGCCACCATTTTGCCACTAATATAGATAGCTGCAGAACATAACTACAGGCAGAATAGTTACTGTACCTGAGATTGTTCTCTTAGAAACTCAGGTAGCTGAAATTCACCTTTAAAGACCTGGAGAAAAAAGGACTGGGTTTAGAGGCTAGGTAACATTTAAAGGCCTGGGAACACAAAGGACTGGGTTTAGAGGCTAGGTAACATTTAAAGTCCTGGGAACACAAAGGACTGGGTTTAGAGGCTAGGTAACATTTAAAGTCCTGGGAACACAAAGGACTGGGTTTAGAGGCTAGGTAACATTTAAAGTCCTGGGAACACAAAGGACTGGGTTTAGAGGCTAGGTAACATTCAAAGGACTGGGTTTAGAGGCTAGGTAACATTTAAAGTCCTGGGAACACAAAGGACTGGGTTTAGAGGCTAGGTAACATTTAAAGTCCTGGGAACACAAATGACTGGGTTTAGAGGCTAGGTAACATTCAAAGGCCTGGGTTTAGAGGCTAGGTAACATTTAAAGTCCTGGGAACACAAAGGACTGGGTTTAGAGGCTAGGTAACATTTAAAGTCTTGGGTTTAGAGGCTAGGTAATATTTAAAGTCCTGGGAACACAAAGGACTGGGTTTAGAGGCTAGGTAATATTTAAAGGCCTGGTTTAGAGGCTAGGTAACATTTAAAGTCCTGGGAACACAAAGGACTGGGTTTAGAGGCTAGGTAACATTTAAAGGCCTGGGAACACAAAGGACTGGGTTTAGAGGCTAGGTAACATTTAAAGGCCTGGGAACACAAAGGACTGGGTTTAGAGGCTAGGTAACATTTAAAGTCCTGGGAACACAAAGGCCTGGGTTCAGAGACTAGGTAACATTTAAAGTCCTGGGAACACAAAGGACTGGGTTTAGAGGCTAGGTAACATTTAAAGTCCTGGGAACACAAAGGACTGGGTTTAGAGGCTAGGTAACATTTAAAGTCCTGGGAACACAAAGGACTGGGTTTAGAGGCTAGGTAACATTTAAAGTCCTGGGAACACAAAGGACTGGGTTTAGAGGCTAGGTAATATTTAAAGGCCTGGGTTTGGAGGCTAGGTAACATTTAAAGTCCTGGGAACACAAAGGACTGGGTTTAGAGGCTAGGTAACATTCAAAGGCCTGGGTTTAGAGGCTAGGTAATATTTAAAGTCCTGGGAACACAAAGGACTGGGTTTAAAGGCCTGGGTTTAGAGGCTAGGTAATATTTAAAGTCCTGGGAACACAAAGGACTGGGTTTAGAGGCTAGGTAACATTTAAAGTCTTGGGTTTAGAGGCTAGGTAATATTTAAAGTCCTGGGAACACAAAGGACTGGGTTTAGAGGCTAGGTAACATTTAAAGGCCTGGGAACACAAAGGACTGGGTTTAGAGGCTAGGTAACATTTAAAGTCCTGGGAACACAAAGGCCTGGGTTCAGAGACTAGGTAACATTTAAAGTCCTGGGAACACAAAGGACTGGGTTTAGAGGCTAGGTAACATTTAAAGTCCTGGGAACACAAAGGACTGGGTTTAGAGGCTAGGTAACATTTAAAGTCTTGGGTTTAGAGGCTAGGTAATATTTAAAGTCCTGGGAACACAAAGGACTGGGTTTAGAGGCTAGGTAACATTTAAAGGCCTGGGAACACAAAGGACTGGGTTTAGAGGCTAGGTAACATTTAAAGTCCTGGGAACACAAAGGCCTGGGTTCAGAGACTAGGTAACATTTAAAGTCCTGGGAACACAAAGGACTGGGTTTAGAGGCTAGGTAACATTTAAAGTCCTGGGAACACAAAGGACTGGGTTTAGAGGCTAGGTAACATTTAAAGTCCTGGGAACACAAAGGACTGGGTTTAGAGGCTAGGTAACATTTAAAGTCCTGGGAACACAAAGGACTGGGTTTAGAGGCTAGGTAATATTTAAAGGCCTGGGTTTGGAGGCTAGGTAACATTTAAAGTCCTGGGAACACAAAGGACTGGGTTTAGAGGCTAGGTAACATTCAAAGGCCTGGGTTTAGAGGCTAGGTAATATTTAAAGTCCTGGGAACACAAAGGACTGGGTTTAGAGGCTAGGTAACATTTAAAGTCTTGGGTTTAGAGGCTAGGTAACATTTAAAGTCCTGGGAACACAAAGGCCTGGGTTCAGAGGCTAGGTAACATTTAAAGTCCTGGGAACACAAAGGACTGGGTTTAGAGGCTAGGTAACATTTAAAGTCCTGGGAACACAAAGGACTGGGTTTAGAGGCTAGGTAACATTTAAAGTCCTGGGAACACAAAGGACTGGGTTTAGAGGCTAGGTAACATTTAAAGTCCTGGGAACACAAATGACTGGGTTTAGAGGCTAGGTAATATTTAAAGGCCTGGGTTTGGAGGCTAGGTAACATTTAAAGTCCTGGGAACACAAAGGACTGGGTTTAGAGGCTAGGTAACATTCAAAGGCCTGGGTTTAGAGGCTAGGTAATATTTAAAGTCCTGGGAACACAAAGGACTGGGTTTAGAGGCTAGGTAACATTTAAAGTCTTGGGTTTAGAGGCTAGGTAATATTTAAAGTCCTGGGAACACAAAGGACTGGGTTTAGAGGCTAGGTGACATGTAAAGGCCTGGGAACACAAAGGACTGGGTTTAGAGGCTAGGTAACATTTAAAGGCCTGGGAACACAAAGGACTGGGTTTAGAGGCTAGGTAACATTTAAAGTCCTGGGAACACAAAGGCCTGGGTTCAGAGGCTAGGTAACATTTAAAGTCCTGGGAACACAAAGGACTGGGTTTAGAGGCTAGGTAACATTTAAAGTCCTGGGAACACAAAGGACTGGGTTTAGAGGCTAGGTAACATTTAAAGTCCTGGGAACACAAAGGTCTGGGTTCAGAGGTAAGTTATGTAAAGGAACACATGGGCAGAAGATCCAGATCTAAAGATTATGTGACTTAAAACCCTGATGAAACATGTTGGTTTTGACTTTAAACAACAAAGAAGCATTTTCATCAACTTCCACCGTTCTCAAAGAGTTGCCAAATATCCTCTTTACCTAAGATGATTCAAACTTTCTCCTGTTACCTTGCAATCAGTTATAACGCAGCCTCGGCTCTAGCGTCAATGTATCAATGTGTCCACTTCCTCTCACTAAGTCCAGCAGGATGAGCTAAGAGCAGTGTAGCTTTAACACTGCTGTTCTGATTGACTGGTATGTGTTTTTTTCCATGGCTCAGGACACATTGACAGTCTCCTGAGACAGGTCTGGCTAAGGACACATTGACAGTCTCCTGAGACAGGTCTGGCTAAGGACACATTGACAGTCTCCTGAGACAGGTCTGGCTAAGGACACATTGACAGTCTCCTGAGACAGGTCTGGCTAAGGACACATTGACAGTCTCCTGAGACAGGTCTGGCTAAGGACACATTGACAGTCTCCTGAGACAGGTCTGGCTAAGGACACATTGACAGTCTCCTGAGACAGGTCTGGCTAAGGACACATTGACAGTCTCCTGAGACAGGTCTGGCTAAAGACACATTGACAGTCTCCTTCGACAGGTCTGGCTAAGGACACATTGACAGTCTCCTTCGACAGGTCTGGCTAAGGAAACAGTGACAGTCTCCTTCGACAGGTCTGGCTAAGGAAACAGTGACAGTCTCCTTCGACAGGTCTGGCTCGGGAAACATTGCCAGTCTCCTTCGACAGGTCTGGCTCGGGAAACATTGCCAGTCTCCTTCGACAGGTCTGGCTCGGGAAACATTGCCAGTCTCCTTCGACAGGTCTGGCTCGGGAAACATTGCCAGTCTCCTTCGACAGGTCTGGCTCGGGAAACATTGCCAGTCTCCTTCGACAGGTCTGGCTCGGGAAACATTGACAGTCTCCTTCGACAGGTCTGGCTCGGGAAACATTGACAGTCTCCTTCGACAGGTCTGGCTCGGGAAACATTGACAGTCTCCTTCGACAGGTCTGGCTAAGGACACATTGCCAGTCTCCTGAGACAGGTCTGGCTCGGGAAACATTGCCAGTCTCCTGAGACAGGTCTGGCTCGGGAAACATTGCCAGTCTCCTGAGACAGGTCTGGCTCGGGAAACATTGCCAGTCTCCTGAGACAGGTCTGGCTCGGGAAACATTGCCAGTCTCCTGAGACAAGTGTGGCTCGGGAAACATTGACAGTCTCCTGAGACAGGTCTGGCTCGGGAAACATTGACAGTCTCCTGAGACAGGTCTGGCTCGGGAAGCATTGACAGTCTCCTGAGACAGGTCTGGCTCGGGAAACATTGACAGTCTCCTGAGACAGGTCTGGCTAAGGACACATTGACAGTCTCCTGAGACAGGTCTGGCTAAGGACACATTGACAGTCTCCTGAGACAGGTCTGGCTAAGGACACATTGACAGTCTCCTGAGACAGGTCTGGCTAAGGACACATTGACAGTCTCCTGAGACAGGTCTAGCTAAGGACACATTGACAGTCTCCTGAGACAGGTCTGGCTAAGGACACATTGACAGTCTCCTGAGACAGGTCTAGCTAAGGACACATTGACAGTCTCCTGAGACAGGTCTGGCTAAGGACACATTGACAGTCTCCTGAGACAGGTCTGGCTAAGGACACATTGACAGTCTCCTGAGACAGGTCTGGCTAAGGACACATTGACAGTCTCCTGAGACAGGTCTGGCTAAGGACACATTGACAGTCTCCTGAGACAGGTCTGGCTAAGGACACATTGACAGTCTCCTGAGACAGGTCTGGCTAAGGACACATTGACAGTCTCCTTCGACAGGTCTGGCTAAGGACACATTGACAGTCTCCTTCGACAGGTCTGGCTAAGGACACATTGACAGTCTCCTTCGACAGGTCTGGCTAAGGACACATTGACAGTCTCCTTCGACAGGTCTGGCTAAGGACACATTGACAGTCTCCTTCGACAGGTCTGGCTAAGGACACACTGACAGTCTCCTTCGACAGGTCTGGCTAAGGAAACATTGCCAGTCTCCTTCGACAGGTCTGGCTCGGGAAACATTACCAGTCTCCTTCGACAGGTCTGGCTCGGGAAACATTGCCAGTCTCCTTCGACAGGTCTGGCTCGGGAAACATTGCCAGTCTCCTTCGACAGGTCTGGCTCGGGAAACATTGCCAGTCTCCTTCGACAGGTCTGGCTCGGGAAACATTGCCAGTCTCCTTCGACAGGTCTGGCTCGGGAAACATTGCCAGTCTCCTTCGACAGGTCTGGCTCGGGAAACATTGCCAGTCTCCTTCGACAGGTCTGGCTCGGGAAACATTGCCAGTCTCCTTCGACAGGTCTGGCTCGGGAAACATTGCCAGTCTCCTTCGACAGGTCTGGCTCGGGAAACATTGCCAGTCTCCTTCGACAGGTCTGGCTCGGGAAACATTGCCAGTCTCCTTCGACAGGTCTGGCTCGGGAAACATTGACAGTCTCCTTCGACAGGTCTGGCTCGGGAAACATTGACAGTCTCCTGAGACAGGTCTGGCTAAGGACACATTGACAGTCTCCTGAGACAGGTCTGGCTCGGGAAACATTGCCAGTCTCCTGAGACAGGTCTGGCTCGGGAAACATTGCCAGTCTCCTGAGACAGGTCTGGCTCAGGAAACATTGACAGTCTCCTTCGACAGGTCTGGCTCAGGAAGCATTGACAGTCTCCTTCGACAGGTCTGGCTCAGGAAACATTGACAGTCTCCTTCGACAGGTCTGGCTCAGGAAACATTGACAGTCTCCTGAGACAGGTCTGGCTCAGGAAGCATTGACAGTCTCCTGAGACAGGTCTGGCTCGGGAAACATTGACAGTCTCCTGAGACAGGTCTGGCTCAGGAAACATTGACAGTCTCCTGAGACAGGTCTGGCTCAGGAAACATTGACAGTCTCCTGAGACAGGTCTGGCTCGGGAAACATTGACAGTCTCCTGAGACAGGTCTGGCTCAGGAAGCATTGACAGTCTCCTGAGACAGGTCTGGCTCGGGAAACATTGCCAGTCTCCTGAGACAGGTCTGGCTCGGGAAACATTGACAGTCTCCTGAGACAGGTCTGGCTCAGGAAACATTGACAGTCTCCTTCGACAGGTCTGGCTCAGGAAGCATTGACAGTCTCCTTCGACAGGTCTGGCTCGGGAAACATTGACAGTCTCCTTCGACAGGTCTGGCTCAGGAAACATTGACAGTCTCCTGAGACAGGTCTGGCTCGGGAAACATTGCCAGTCTCCTGAGACAGGTCTGGCTCGGGAAACATTGACAGTCTCCTGAGACAGGTCTGGCTCAGGAAACATTGACAGTCTCCTGAGACAGGTCTGGCTCGGGAAACATTGACAGTCTCCTGAGACAGGTCTTGGCATGTTAATGACTTAGAAGCTCAGTATTCAGTACACATGTAAGTAAGTCCTTCCCCCCGTCAACGACGGGGAGAGTGTTTAACTGAGGACTTGTCACAGTATTCAGAGATGACAATAGAGAGAGAAGAGAGAGAGAGGAAGAGAAGAGAGAGCGAGAGAAGAGAAGAGAAAGAGAGCAAGAGAAGAGAGAGAGAGACAAGAGAGAGGAAGAGAAGCGAGAGAGAAAAAGAGTGCGAGGAGTTGGCCAGCACCGAAGCCCAGAACAGCAAAGGCAGGGGAAGAGAAAGAGGCAGACAGACTAGAGAAAGACAGACAGACTACAGAGAGTGGAGGAGAGAGCATAAGAGTGACAGAGCCACAGAGAGAGGGAGAGGTGGAGGAGAGAGCATAAGAGTGACAGAGCCACAGAGAGAGGGAGAGGTGGAGGAGAGAGCATAAGAGAGAGGGAGAGGTAGAGGTAGAGGTAGAGGGAGAGCAGGGCATAAATGGGTTACGGTTATCCTGTTCTCATACAGTAGGAAGCAGCCAACATGTCGACATCTGGCTGACGGAGCATTTCAAAGTACCGTGTCCACAGAGGGACAACATCAGAGAGAGAGGATGCCGATAAGGAGAGAGAGAGGAGGGAGAGAGATGGGAGAGAAGGAGAGAGATAGGGAGAGAAGGAGAGAGAGGAGGGGAGAAGGGGAGAGTGGAGGGGAGAAGGGAAGGGAGGAAAGGAGGGTCAGTGTCCTTAAACAGGGTCAGAGTGACCTCATATCCTGGCTTTCACTACTGGCTTTGCAGTGTGTGTGTGTGCATTGCTATGTCTCGGCTGGTCGCACGGCCTCATTCTAAGATGAAGACTCTCCTGTCTTAGATAAACTCCTGGCCCAGGAGATGAAGCCTCTCCTGTCCTAGATAAACAACTAGCCCAGGAGATGAAGACTCTCCTGTCCTAGATAAACTCCTGGCCCAGGAGATGAAGACTCTCCTGTCCTAGATAAACAACTAGCCCAGGAGATGAAGACTCTCCTGTCTTAGATAAACAACTAGCCCAGGAGATGAAGACTCTCCTGTCTAGATAAACAACTAGCCCAGGAGATGAAGACTCTCCTGTCCTAGATAAACAACTAGCCCAGGAGATAAAGACTCTCCTGTCTAGATAAACTCCTGGCCCAGGAGATGAAGACTCTCAGGAGATTCTTATCACTTCTTCATCCACATACAGTGAGAGAGGAAGAGGAGGTAGTTTTGAGTAGCTAGACATGACGGACAGAGAGGAGGTAGTTCTGAGTAGCTAGACATGACGGACAGAGAGGAGGTAGTTCTGAGTAGCTGGACATGACAGAGAGGAGGTAGTTCTGAGTAGCTAGACATGATAGAGAGGAGGTAGTTCTGAGTAGCTAGACATGAGAGAGAGGAGGTAGTTCTGAGTAGCTAGACATGATAGAGAGGAGGTAGTTCTGAGTAGCTAGACATGATAGAGAGGAGGTAGTTCTGAGTAGCTAGACATGATAGAGAGGAGGTAGTTCTGAGTAGCTAGACACGACAGAGAGGAGGTAGTTCTGAGTAGCTAGACACGATAGAGAGGAGGGGTAGTTCTGAGTAGCTAGACATGACAGAGAGGAGGTAGTTCTGAGTAGCTAGACATGATAGAGAGGAGGTAGTTCTGAGTAGCTAGACATGATAGAGAGGTAGTTCTTAGTAGCTAGACACGATAGAGAGGAGGTAGTTCTGAGTAGCTAGACACGATAGAGAGGAGGTAGTTCTGAGTAGCTAGACATGACAGAGAGGAGGTAGTTCTGAGTAGCTAGACATGACAGAGAGGAGGTAGTTCTGAGTAGCTAGACATGATAGAGAGGAGGTAGTTCTGAGTAGCTAGACATGATAGAGAGGAGGTAGTTCTAAGTAGCTAGACATGACGGACAGAGAGGAGGTAGTTCTGAGTAGCTACACATGATGGACAGAGAGGAGGTAGTTCTGAGTAGCTACACATGACGGACAGAGAGGAGGTAGTTCTGAGTAGCTAGACATGACAGAGAGGAGGTAATTCTGAGTAGCTAGACACGACAGACGAGGTAGTTCTGAGTAGCTAGACACGATAGAGAGGAGGGGTAGTTCTGAGTAGCTAGACATGACAGAGAGGAGGGGTAGTTCTGAGTAGCTAGACATGATAGAGAGGAGGTAGTTCTGAGTAGCTAGACATGACAGACAGAGAGGAGGGGTAGTTCTGAGTAGCTAGACACGACGGACAGAGAGGAGGTAGTTCTGAGTAGCTAGACACGACGGACAGAGAGGAGGTAGTTCTGAGTAGCTAGACACGACAGACAGAGAGGAGGTAGTTCTGAGTAGCTAGACACGATAGAGAGGAGGTAGTTCTGAGTAGCTAGACATGATAGAGAGGAGGTAGTTCTGAGTAGCTAAAGGACAGAGAGGAGGTAGTTCTGAGTAGCTAGACATGACAGAGAGGAGGTAGTTCTGAGTAGCTAGACATGACAGAGAGGAGGTAGTTCTGAGTAGCTAGACATGATAGAGAGGAGGTAGTTCTAAGTAGCTAGACATGATAGAGAGGAGGTAGTTCTGAGTAGCTAGACATGATAGAGAGGAGGTAGTTCTGAGTAGCTAGACATGATAGAGAGGAGGTAGTTCTGAGTAGCTAGACATGATAGAGAGGAGGTAGTTCTGAGTAGCTAGACATGACGGACAGAGAGGAGGGGTAGTTCTGAGTAGCTAGACACGACGGACAGAGAGGAGGTAGTTCTGAGTAGCTAGACATGATAGAGAGGAGGTAGTTCTGAGTAGCTAGACATGACGGACAGAGAGGAGGGGTAGTTCTGAGTAGCTAGACACGACGGACAGAGAGGAGGTAGTTATGAGTAGCTAGACACGACGGACAGAGAGGAGGTAGTTCTGAGTAGCTAGACACGACAGACAGAGAGGAGGTAGTTCTGAGTAGCTAGACACGATAGAGAGGAGGTAGTTCTGAGTAGCTAGACATGATAGAGAGGAGGTAGTTCTGAGTAGCTAAAGGACAGAGAGGAGGTAGTTCTGAGTAGCTAGACATGACAGAGAGGAGGTAGTTCTGAGTAGCTAGACATGACAGAGAGGAGGTAGTTCTGAGTAGCTAGACATGATAGAGAGGAGGTAGTTCTGAGTAGCTAGACATGATAGAGAGGAGGTAGTTCTGAGTAGCTAGACATGATAGAGAGGAGGTAGTTCTGAGTAGCTAGACATGACGGACAGAGAGGAGGGGTAGTTCTGAGTAGCTAGACATGATAGAGAGGAGGTAGTTCTGAGTAGCTAGACACGACGGACAGAGAGGAGGTAGTTATGAGTAGCTAGACACGACGGACAGAGAGGAGGTAGTTCTGAGTAGCTAGACACGACAGACAGAGAGGAGGTAGTTCTGAGTAGCTAGACACGATAGAGAGGTAGTTCTTAGTAGCTAGACACGATAGAGAGGAGGTAGTTCTGAGTAGCTAGACACGATAGAGAGGAGGTAGTTCTGAGTAGCTAGACATGACAGAGAGGAGGTAGTTCTGAGTAGCTAGACATGACAGAGAGGAGGTAGTTCTGAGTAGCTAGACATGATAGAGAGGAGGTAGTTCTGAGTAGCTAGACATGATAGAGAGGAGGTAGTTCTAAGTAGCTAGACATGACGGACAGAGAGGAGGTAGTTCTGAGTAGCTACACATGATGGACAGAGAGGAGGTAGTTCTGAGTAGCTACACATGACGGACAGAGAGGAGGTAGTTCTGAGTAGCTAGACATGACAGAGAGGAGGTAATTCTGAGTAGCTAGACACGACAGACGAGGTAGTTCTGAGTAGCTAGACACGATAGAGAGGAGGGGTAGTTCTGAGTAGCTAGACATGACAGAGAGGAGGGGTAGTTCTGAGTAGCTAGACATGATAGAGAGGAGGTAGTTCTGAGTAGCTAGACATGACAGACAGAGAGGAGGGGTAGTTCTGAGTAGCTAGACACGACGGACAGAGAGGAGGTAGTTCTGAGTAGCTAGACACGACGGACAGAGAGGAGGTAGTTCTGAGTAGCTAGACACGACAGACAGAGAGGAGGTAGTTCTGAGTAGCTAGACACGATAGAGAGGAGGTAGTTCTGAGTAGCTAGACATGATAGAGAGGAGGTAGTTCTGAGTAGCTAAAGGACAGAGAGGAGGTAGTTCTGAGTAGCTAGACATGAAAGAGAGGAGGTAGTTCTGAGTAGCTAGACATGACAGAGAGGAGGTAGTTCTGAGTAGCTAGACATGATAGAGAGGAGGTAGTTCTAAGTAGCTAGACATGATAGAGAGGAGGTAGTTCTGAGTAGCTAGACATGATAGAGAGGAGGTAGTTCTGAGTAGCTAGACATGATAGAGAGGAGGTAGTTCTGAGTAGCTAGACATGATAGAGAGGAGGTAGTTCTGAGTAGCTAGACATGACGGACAGAGAGGAGGGGTAGTTCTGAGTAGCTAGACACGACGGACAGAGAGGAGGTAGTTCTGAGTAGCTAGACATGATAGAGAGGAGGTAGTTCTGAGTAGCTAGACATGACGGACAGAGAGGAGGGGTAGTTCTGAGTAGCTAGACACGACGGACAGAGAGGAGGTAGTTATGAGTAGCTAGACACGACGGACAGAGAGGAGGTAGTTCTGAGTAGCTAGACACGACAGACAGAGAGGAGGTAGTTCTGAGTAGCTAGACACGATAGAGAGGAGGTAGTTCTGAGTAGCTAGACATGATAGAGAGGAGGTAGTTCTGAGTAGCTAAAGGACAGAGAGGAGGTAGTTCTGAGTAGCTAGACATGACAGAGAGGAGGTAGTTCTGAGTAGCTAGACATGACAGAGAGGAGGTAGTTCTGAGTAGCTAGACATGATAGAGAGGAGGTAGTTCTGAGTAGCTAGACATGATAGAGAGGAGGTAGTTCTGAGTAGCTAGACATGACGGACAGAGAGGAGGGGTAGTTCTGAGTAGCTAGACATGATAGAGAGGAGGTAGTTCTGAGTAGCTAGACACGACGGACAGAGAGGAGGTAGTTATGAGTAGCTAGACACGACGGACAGAGAGGAGGTAGTTCTGAGTAGCTAGACACGACAGACAGAGAGGAGGTAGTTCTGAGTAGCTAGACACGATAGAGAGGAGGTAGTTCTGAGTAGCTAGACATGATAGAGAGGAGGTAGTTCTGAGTAGCTAAAGGACAGAGAGGAGGTAGTTCTGAGTAGCTAGACATGACAGAGAGGAGGTAGTTCTGAGTAGCTAGACATGACAGAGAGGAGGTAGTTCTGAGTAGCTAGACATGATAGAGAGGAGGTAGTTCTAAGTAGCTAGACATGATAGAGAGGAGGTAGTTCTGAGTAGCTAGACATGATAGAGAGGAGGTAGTTCTGAGTAGCTAGACATGATAGAGAGGAGGTAGTTCTGAGTAGCTAGACATGATAGAGAGGAGGTAGTTCTGAGTAGCTAGACATGACGGACAGAGAGGAGGGGTAGTTCTGAGTAGCTAGACACGACGGACAGAGAGGAGGTAGTTCTGAGTAGCTAGACATGACAGACAGAGAGGAGGTAGTTCTGAGTAGCTAGACATGACAGACAGAGAGAAGGTAGTTCTGAGTAGCTAGACCTGACAGAGAGGAGGTAGTTCTGAGTAGCTAGACATGACAGACAGAGAGGAGGGGTAGTTCTGAGTAGCTAGACACGACAGACAGACATGAGGTAGTTCTGAGTAGCTAGACACGACAGACAGACATGAGGTAGTTCTGAGTAGCTAGACATGACAGAGAGGAGGTAGTTCTGAGTAGCTAGACACGACAGAGAGGAGGTAGTTCTGAGTAGCTAGACACGACAGAGAGGAGGTAGTTCTGAGTAGCTAGACATGACAGACAGAGAGGAGGTAGTTCTGAGTAGCTAGACATGACAGACAGAGAGAAGGTAGTTCTGAGTAGCTAGACATGACAGACAGAGAGGAGGGGTAGTTCTGAGTAGCTAGACATGACGGACAGAGAGGGGTAGTTCTGAGTAGCTAGACATGACGGACAGAGAGGAGGTAGTTCTGAGTAGCTAGACATGACGGACAGAGAGGAGGTAGTTCTGAGTAGCTAGACACGACAGAGAGGAGGTAGTTCTGAGTAGCTAGACACGACAGAGAGGAGGTAGTTCTGAGTAGCTAGACACGACAGAGAGGAGGTAGTTCTGAGTAGCTAGACACGACAGAGAGGAGGTAGTTCTGAGTAGCTAGACACGACAGACAGACATGAGGTAGTTCTGAGTAGCTAGACACGACAGAGAGGAGGTAGTTCTGAGTAGCTAGACACGACAGAGAGGAGGTAGTTCTGAGTAGCTAGACACGACAGAGAGGAGGTAGTTCTGAGTAGCTAGACACGACAGAGAGGAGGTAGTTCTGAGTAGCTAGACACGACAGAGAGGAGGTAGTTCTGAGTAGCTAGACATGACAGACAGAGAGGAGGTAGTTCTGAGTAGCTAGACATGACAGACAGAGAGAAGGTAGTTCTGAGTAGCTAGACATGACAGACAGAGAGGAGGGGTAGTTCTGAGTAGCTAGACATGACGGACAGAGAGGGGTAGTTCTGAGTAGCTAGACACGACGGACAGAGAGGAGGTAGTTCTGAGTAGCTAGACACGACGGACAGAGAGGAGGTAGTTCTGAGTAGCTAGACACGACAGAGAGGAGGTAGTTCTGAGTAGCTAGACACGACAGAGAGGAGGTAGTTCTGAGTAGCTAGACACGACAGAGAGGAGGTAGTTCTGAGTAGCTAGACACGACAGAGAGGAGGTAGTTCTGAGTAGCTAGACACGACAGAGAGGAGGTAGTTCTGAGTAGCTAGACACGACAGAGAGGAGGTAGTTCTGAGTAGCTAGACACGACAGAGAGGAGGTAGTTCTGAGTAGCTAGACACGACAGAGAGGAGGTAGTTCTGAGTAGCTAGACACGACAGAGAGGAGGTAGTTCTGAGTAGCTAGACACGACAGAGAGGAGGTAGTTCTGAGTAGCTAGACACGACAGAGAGGAGGTAGTTCTGAGTAGCTAGACACGACAGACAGAGAGGAGGTAGTAGTCTGAGTAGCTAAACACGACAGAGAGGAGGTAGTTCTGAGTAGCTAGACATGACGGACAGATAGGAGGTAGTTCTGAGTAGCTAGACATGACAGAGAGGAGGTAGTTCTGAGTAGCTAGACACGACAGACAGAGAGGAGGTAGTTCTGAGTAGCTAGACACAACAGAGAGGAGGTAGTTCTGAGTAGCTAGACATGACGGACAGAGAGGAGGTAGTTCTGAGTAGCTAGACATGACAGAGAGGAGGTAGTTCTGAGTAGCTAGACACGACAGACAGAGAGGAGGTAGTTCTGAGTAGCTAGACATGACAGAGAGGAGGTAGTTCTGAGTAGCTAGACACGACAGACAGAGAGGAGGTAGTTCTGAGTAGCTAGACATGACAGAGAGGAGGTAGTTCTGAGTAGCTAAACACGACAGACAGAGAGGAGGTAGTTCTGAGTAGCTAGACATGACGGACAGAGAGGAGGTAGTTCTGAGTAGCTAGACATGACGGACAGAGAGGAGGTAGTTCTGAGTAGCTAGACATGACGGACAGAGAGGAGGTAGTTCTGAGTAGCTAGACATGACAGAGAGGAGGTAGTTCTGAGTAGCTAAACACGACAGAGAGGAGGTAGTTCTGAGTAGCTAGACATGACGGACAGAGAGCGTTAACAAACTCTTATGAACATGGTTCCAAACTAGAACACAACACTGTCTGCTTTTCCATATGTTCTGCTGTGTTACTGTATTTAACAGTACCCTGTGTCAGGCTGTGACCAGGGAGGTGTGTTACTGTATTTAACAGTACCCTGCGTCAGGCTGTGACCAGGGAGGTGTGTTACTGTATTTAACAGTACCCTGCATCAGGCTGTGACCAGGGAGGTGTGTGTTACTGTATTTAACAGTACCCTGCGTCAGGCTGTGACCAGGGAGGTGTGTGTGTTACTGTATTTAACAGTACCCTGCGTCAGGCTGTGACCAGGGAGGTGTGTGTGTTACTGTATTTAACAGTACCCTGCATCAGGCTGTGACCAGGGAGGTGTGTGTTACTGTATTTAACAGTACCCTGCATCAGGCTGTGACCAGGAGGTGTGTGTGTTACTGTATTTAACAGTACCCTGCGTCAGGCTGTGACCAGGGAGGTGTGTGTGTTACTGTATTTAACAGTACCCTGCGTCAGGCTGTGACCAGGGAGGTGTGTTACTGTATTTAACAGTACCCTGCGTCAGGCTGTGACCAGGGAAGTGTGTGTTACTGTATTTAACAGTACCCTGCGTCAGGCTGTGACCAGGGAGGTGTGTGTGTTACTGTATTTAACAGTACCCTGCGTCAGGCTGTGACCAGGGAGGTGTGTGTGTTACTGTATTTAACAGTACCCTGCGTCAGGCTGTGACCAGGATGCTCTGAGAGGAGAGGTCATACTTCAGGGAGAGTCACAGAAGAGCTCTACTTCTCAAACCACCACAGACTTGGCACCAACCTGCTGGATGGATTTTTCTGAGCCAGCCACGAGGCTGGAGCCGCCTGGTGTTGCCCTGCCCTTAGGCTCTCTGTGGGTGTGGCTGCTTGACTGTCTTAGTTGGTGCCTGGTAATGCCCAAATAGCACCCTATGGTTGCCATTTGGGATATATCCTGGAACTGTACCCTGGGTGAGGCTGTGCCACTGTGGAACATCTCTCTCTCTCTCTCTCCTTCCCCCTCTCTCCTTCCCCCTCTCTCTCCCCCCTCTTCCCTCCCCCTCCCGCTCTTCCCTCCCCCTCCCGCTCTTCCCTCCCCCTCTCGCTCTTCCCTCCCCCCTCTCGCTCTTCCCTACCCCCTCTCGCTCTTCCCTCCCCCTCTCGCTCTTCCCTCCCCCCTCTCTCTCTTCCCTCCCCCTCTCTCTCTTCCCTCCCCCCTCTCGCTCTTCCCTCCCCCTCTCGCTCTTCCCTCCCCCCCTCTCGCTCTTCCCTCCCCCTCTCGCTCTTCCCTCCCCCTCTCTCTCTTCCCTCCCCCTCTCTCTCTTCCCTCCCCCTCCCCCTCTCTCTTCCCTCCCCCTCTCTTCCCTCCCCCTCTCTCTTCCCTCCCCCTCTCTCTCTTCCCTCCCCTCTCTCTCTTCCCTCCCTCTCTCTCTCTCTTCCTCCCCCTCTCTCTCTCTTCCCTCCCCCTCTCTCTCTCTTCCCTCCCCCTCTCTCTCTCTTCCCTCCCCCCCTCCCCCTCTCTCTTCCCCCCCCTCCCCCTCTCCCCTCTCGCTCTTCCCTCCCCCTCTCGCTCTTCCCTCCCCCTCTCTCTCTTCCCTCCCCCTCTCTCTCTTCCCTCCCCCTCTCTTCCCTCCCCCCTCTCTCTCTCCCCCCTCTCTCTCTCCCCCTCTCTCTCTCTTCCCTCCCCCTCTCTTCCCTCCCCCTCTCTCTCTCTTCCCTCCCCCTCTCTCTCTCCCCCTCCCCCTCTCCCTCTTCCCTCCTCCCCCTCTCTCTTCCCTCCTCCCCCTCTCTCTCGCCTTCCCTCCCCCTCTCTCTCCTTCCTTCCCCCTCTCTCTCCTTCCTTCCCCCTCTTCCTCCTTCCTTCCCCCTCTTCCTCTCTTCCCTCCCCCTCTCCCAGGCGATTTCATCAAACTCTAGTTATCATTCCTGAGAAGTGATGAGGAAAAGTAAGTAACCAAGGGCTGAGATATTTACCCTGAGAATAGTAACCAAGGGCTGAGATATTTATCCTGAGGCCAGTAACCAAGGGCTGAGATATTTACCCTGAGGCCAGTAACCAAGGGCTGAGATATTTACCCTGAGGCCAGTAACCAAGGACTGAGATATTTACCCTGAGGCCAGTAACCAAGGACTGAGATATTTACCCTGAGAATAGTAACCAAGGGCTGAGATATTTACCCTGAGGCCAGTAACCAAGGGCTGAGATATTTACCCTGAGGCCAGTAACCAAGGACTGAGATATTTACCCTGAGGCCAGTAACCAAGGACTGAGATATTTACCCTGAGGCCAGCAACCAAGGGCTGAGATATAGCTCTGAAGTTAACTATTTACACATGAAACCCTGACGCAAACCAGCTCTGACAAAAACTCCACAACGAACGTTGACCATGCGCAGTCGATCACCTGCTGGGTGTCTACGAACGCTGGCGATTCAACATGTAGAATAGTCAGGAAATTAACAGAAAATGGACATCCGGTGTTCTGTGGTCAGAAGCGTTGCTTTGAATCGTCTCCGGCTGCACTGACGCCATTGACCGCTCAGGGTTCCAATCACCAAATGGGTCTCTGTGTATTGACAACTGGACACCATAGGTTCATAAGTTCTCTCCATTCATTCTCAACCTCATCATCATGGTCTTCTCAGTGTTGCTTTGGAGCGGGCGGGGAGACCAGAGAACATATGGATCTCTTTGTCATCATGGATCAGAGACCATGCAAAGCCACTTAAAAGATATTGATTGTGTCTTTGGAGCTCATCCAGGAGTCAATCATTTACATTTAGGAATGGAACGGGACCAGAAGTTACATTTAGGAATGGGACGGGACCAGAAGTTACATTTAGGAATGGAACGGGACCAGAAGTTACATTTAGGAATGGAACGGGACCAGAAGTTACATTTAGGAATGGGACGGGACCAGAAGTTACATTTAGGAACGGGACCAGAAGTTACATTTAGGAACGGGACCAGAAGTTACATTTAGGAATGGAACGGGACCAGAAGTTACATTTAGGAACGGGACCAGAAGTTACATTTAGGAATGGGACCAGAAGTTACATTTAGGAGTGGAACGGGACCAGAAGTTACATTTAGGAATGGAACGGGACCAGAAGTTACATTTAGGAGTGGAACGGGACCAGAAGTTACATTTAGGAGTGGAACGGGACCAGAAGTTACATTTAGGAATGGAACGGGACCAGAAGTTACATTTAGGAATGGAACGGGACCAGAGGTTACATTTAGGAATGGAACGGGACCAGAGGTTACATTTAGGAGTGGAACGGGACCAGAGGTTACATTTAGGAGTGGAACGGGACCAGAGGTTACATTTAGGAGTGGAACGGGACCAGAGGTTACATTTAGGAGTGGAACAGGACCAGAGGTTACATTTAGGAGTTTAACGGGACCAGAGGTTACATTTAGGAGTGGAACGGGACCAGAAGTTACATTTAGGAACAGGACCAGAAGTTACATTTAGGAGTGGAACGGGACCAGAAGTTACATTTAGGAGTGGAACGGGACCAGAAGTTACATTTAGGAGTGGAACGGGACCAGAAGTTACATTTAGGAATGGAACGGGACCAGAGGTTACATTTAGGAGTGGAACGGGACCAGAGGTTACATTTAGGAGTGGAACGGGACCAGAAGTTACATTTAGGAACAGGACCAGAAGTTACATTTAGGAACAGGACCAGAAGTTACATTTAGGAGTGGAACGGGACCAGAAGTTACATTTAGGAGTGGAACGGGACCAGAAGTTACATTTAGGAGTGGAACGGGACCAGAAGTTACATTTAGGAATGGAACGGGACCAGAGGTTACATTTAGGAATGGAACGGGACCAGAAGTTACATTTAGGAATGGGACGGGACCAGAGGTTACATTTAGGAGTGGAACGGGACCAGAGGTTACATTTAGGAGTGGAACGGGACCAGAAGTTACATTTAAGAATGGAACGGGACCAGAAGTTACATTTAGGAATGGAACGGGACCAGAAGTTACATTTAGGAGTGGAACGGGACCAGAAGTTACATTTAGGAGTGGAACGGGACCAGAAGTTACATTTAGGAGTGGAACGGGACCAGAAGTTACATTTAGGAGTGGAACGGGACCAGAAGTTACATTTAGGAGTGGAACGGGACCAGAAGTTACATTTAGGAGTGGAACGGGACCAGAAGTTACATTTAGGAGTGGAACGGGACCAGAAGTTACATTTAGGAGTGGAACGGGACCAGAAGTTACATTTAGGAACAGGACCAGAAGTTACATTTAAGAATGGAACGGGACCAGAAGTTACATTTAGGAATGGAACGGGACCAGAGGTTACATTTAGGAGTGGAACGGGACCAGAGGTTACATTTAGGAGTGGAACGGGACCAGAGGTTACATTTAGGAACGGGACCAGAAGTTACATTTAGGAACGGGACCAGAAGTTACATTTAAGAATGGAACGGGACCAGAAGTTACATTTAGGAATAGAACGGGACCAGAGGTTACATTTAGGAATGGAACGGGACCAGAGGTTACATTTAGGAACGGGACCAGAAGTTACATTTAGGAACGGGACCAGAAGTTACATTTAAGAATGGAACGGGACCAGAAGTTACATTTAGGAGTGGAACGGGACCAGAAGTTACATTTAGGAGTGGAACGGGACCAGAAGTTACATTTAGGAATGGAACGGACCAGAAGTTACATTTAGGAACGGGACCAGAAGTTACATTTAGGAACGGGACCAGAAGTTACATTTAGGAACGGGACCAGAAGTTACATTTAGGAACGGGACCAGAAGTTACATTTAGGAACGGGACCAGAAGTTACATTTAAGAATGGAACGGGACCAGAAGTTACATTTAGGAGTGGAACGGGACCAGAAGTTACATTTAGGAGTGGAACGGGACCAGAAGTTACATTTAGGAGTGGAACGGGACCAGAAGTTACATTTAGGAATGGAACGGGACCAGAAGTTACATTTAGGAATGGAACGGGACCAGAAGTTACATTTAGGAATGGAACGGGACCAGAAGTTACATTTAGGAGTGGAACGGGACCAGAAGTTACATTTAGGAATGGAACGGGACCAGAAGTTACATTTAGGAATGGAACGGGACCAGAAGTTACATTTAGGAGTGGAACGGGACCAGAAGTTACATTTAGGAGTGGAACGGGACCAGAAGTTACATTTAGGAATGGGACCAGAAGTTACATTTGGGAATGGGACCAGAAGTTACATTTAGGAGTGGAACAGGACCAGAAGTTACATTTAGGAGTGGAACGGGACCAGAAGTTACATTTAGGAATGGAACGGGACCAGAAGTTACATTTAGGAGCCTGTCCGCTGATTGAGTTTGACATCCCTGGGCTAGCGTATCTATTTATGGAACTAGCTATTTATTTAGCTAAAAACATGGGAGCCTAACATTAGCTAGCTAGCTAGTTAGCTGCTGGGAGGATGCCATGTCATAGGAGAAGTTGGTAAGTGAATGACTTTTTCCCCTCATGTCGTTTTTCGTTGGCTACAGCTAGAGATGCTGCAGGTGTCATTTGGTTAGCTAGCAAGAAATGAGAATCGCTTTGCTAACTAGCTACAGTGCCTTGCAAAAGTATTCGGCCCCCTTGAACTTTGCGACCTTTTGCTACATTTCAGGCTTCAAACATAAAGATATAAAACTGTATTTTTTTGTGAAGAATCAACAACAAGTGGGACACAATCATGAAGTGGAACGACATTTATTGGATATTTCAAACTTTTTTAACACCACCATGTTTGACAGTGGGGCTGCACTGAAAGTAAAGGGGCTCAATAATTTTGCACGCCCAATTTTTCAGTTTTTGATTTGTTAAATTTTTTTGAAATATCCAATAAATGTCGTTCCACTTCACGATTGTGTCCCACTTGTTGTTGATTCTTCACAAAAAAATACAGTTTTATATCTTTATGTTTGAAGCCTGAAATGTGGCAAAAGGTCGCAAAGTTCAAGGGGGCCGAATACTTTCGCAAGGCACTGTATGTTGAACTTCAATGACTGATATCCACAGTTAGCATCTCTTAGTTGTCAATCATATGTATTTGGCATCAAAATGGGTGGGCTTGGCAGGCAGGTTCCCCATTCAGTTGTCAAAACGTGGGTTGGGACCAGCATGCATTGCCAGGCAAGCTGCAGAAGGACGAGCAGGCTACTAATTCCTCCATCGTTTATCAGGGCAATTTTGACGGCCAACTAGCTGAAAAGGTTTGAGAGGGTTTATCTAAACACTCTCTCGTTAAATTTGAGCACATCTCGCTCTGGCTAACACTAGTTGTTGATTATGTGTACAACTGAGGGAGAGAGAGCCTACCATTTCATGGTTGTTTGATCAATAGGAAAGTTCCCAAATGTAAGAGGACTCCCGTGGTGTTGACATATTTGCAGACATCCATTCAGGTATATTTTGTGGCTTTTGGTGAATACGTTCCAATGATCTAAAGTCACTCTGTTGCTACTTCCTGTAAACACACAGTCCAGTTCATAGTGAATGATGACAGGCCCTACTGCCTGGAAACACACAGTCCAGTTCAAAGTGAATGATGGCAGGTCCTACTGCCTGGAAACACACAGTCCAGTTCAAAGTGAATGATGACAGGCCCTGCTTCCTGGAAACACACAGTCCAGTTCAAAGTTTCTATCTCAAAGCCATCAGACTGTTCAACAGCCACCACTAACATTGAGTGGCTGCTGCCAACACACTGACTCAACTCCAGCCACTTTAATAATGGAAAAATTGATGTAAAAATGTATCATGAGCCACATTAAACAATGCCACTTAATATAATGTTTACATACCCTACATTACTCATCTCATATGTATATACTGTACTCTATATAATCTACTGCATCTTGCCTATGCCGTTCTGTACCATCACTCATTCACATATCTTTATGTACATATTCTTTATCCCTTTACACTTGTGTGTATAAGGTAGTTGTTGTGAAATTGTTAGGTTAGATTACTCGTTGGGTTATTACTGCATTGTCGGAACTAGAAGCACAAGCATTTCGCTGCACTCGCATTAACATCTGCTAACCATGTGTATGTGACAAATAAAATGTGATTCGAAAGTGAATGATGTCAGGCCTGTGTGGCAAATTATTTATTTGCATATGACATTGATATGAAACAGAGGGTAAATATTTGGGATGGGGCTGCCCCCTAGTATTCAAGACCCAGGAAGAAAGAGAGCACTTCCACGTGTGGCACGGTTCCATCATATGGCGACAGTTAACATCCAGATGCAACATTAACCGAGGGGGGAAGAGGCTGTAACTCTACATGTCAACCCACTGGTATGGATTCAACAGTCACCTGGTCCTGTAACTCTACATGTAAACCCACTGGTATGGATTCAACAGACACCTGGTCCTGTAACTCTACATGTAAACCCACTGGTATGGATTCAACAGACACCTGGTCCTGTAACTCTACATGTAAACCCACTGGTATGGATTCAACAGTCACCTGGTCCTGTAAACCCACTGGTATGGATTCAACAGTCACCTGGTCCTGTAAACCCACTGGTATGGATTCAACAGTCACCTGGTCCTGTAACTCTACATGTAAACCCACTGGTATGGATTCAACAGACACCTGGTCCTGTAACTCTACATGTAAACCCACTGGTATGGATTCAACAGTCACCTGGTCCTGTAAACCCACTGGTATGGATTCAACAGTCACCTGGTCCTGTAAACCCACTGGTATGGATTCAACAGACACCTGGTCCTGTAACTCTACATGTAAACCCACTGGTATGGATTCAACAGTCACCTGGTGCTGTAAACCCACTGGTATGGATTCAACAGTCACCTGGTCCTGTAACTCTACATGTAAACCCACTGGTATGGATTCAACAGTCACCTGGTCCTGTAAACCCACTGGTATGGATTCAACAGTCACCTGGTCCTGTAAACCCACTGGTATGGATTCAACAGTCACCTGGTCCTGTAACTCTACATGTAAACCCACTGGTATGGATTCAACAGACACCTGGTCCTGTAAACCCACTGGTATGGATTCAACAGTCACCTGGTCCTGTAACTCTACATGTAAACCCACTGGTATGGATTCAACAGTCACCTGGTCCTGTAAACCCACTGGTATGGATTCAGTCACCTGGTCCTGTAAACCCACTGGTATGGATTCAACAGTCACCTGGTCCTGTAAACCCACTGGTATGGATTCAACAGTCACCTGGTCCTGTAAACCCACTGGTATGGATTCAACAGTCACCTGGTCCTGTAAACCCACTGGTATGGATTCAACAGTCACCTGGTCCTGTAAACCCACTGGTATGGATTCAACAGTCACCTGGTCCTGTAAACCCACTGGTATGGATTCAACAGTCACCTGGTCCTGTAAACCCACTGGTATGGATTCAACAGTCACCTGGTCCTGTAAACCCACTGGTATGGATTCAACAGTCACCTGGTCCTGTAAACCCACTGGTATGGATTCAACAGTCACCTGGTCCTGTAAACCCACTGGTATGGATTCAACAGTCACCTGGTCCTGTAAACCCACTGGTATGGATTCAACAGACACCTGGTCCTGTAAACCCACTGGTATGGATTCAACAGACACCTGGTCCTGTAAACCCACTGGTATGGATTCAACAGTCACCTGGTCCTGTAAACCCACTGGTATGGATTCAACAGTCACCTGGTCCTGTACACTGACTGACATCAGTCGATGATAGGACTTAGACAAGTTGTAAATGCAACAAGTTTTGATATTGTATCATACAATACCATTCACAGCTTTCCCCCCCAAAGTGTATGGTTTGGTTACATATATTTTAGAGGCTATTTCTACAGAAAATGTGTATAAAACCCGCATAAACTGTATTTATAATGATATGGCAATATTGTAGGTTGACAGTAATTCTAATAACATCATACTTCTAATATAGAACATCATACTTCTAATATAGAACATCATACTTCTAATATAGAACATCATACTTCTAATATAGAACATCATACTTCTAATATAGTACTTCTAATATAGAACATCATACTTCTAATATAGAACATCATACTTCTAATATAGAACATCATACTTCTAATATAGAACATCATACTTCTAATATACAGTGGGGCAAAAAATTATTTAGTCAGCCACCAATTGTGCAAGTTCTCCCACTTAAAAAGATGAGAGAGGCCTGTAATTTTCATCATAGGTCCACTTCAACTATGACATACAAAATGAGGGAAAAAAAATCCAGAAAATGACATTGTAGGATTTTTAATGAATTTATTTGCAAATTATGGTGGAAAATAAGTATAGTATCTGTCTGTCTGTCTGTCTGTGACTACAGCCTGTCTGTCTGTCTGTCTGTCTGTGACTACAGCCTGTCTGTCTGTCTGTCTGTCTGTGACTACAGCCTGTCTGTCTGTCTGTCTGTGACTACAGCCTGTCTGCCTGTCTGTCTGTCTGTGACTACAGCCTGTCTGTCTGTCTGTCTGTCTGTGACTACAGCCTGTCTGTCTGTCTGTCTGTCTGTGACTACAGCCTGTCTGTCTGTCTGTCTGTCTGTCTGTGACTACAGCCTGTCTGTCTGTCTGTCTGTCTGTGACTACAGCCTGTCTGTCTGTCTGTCTGTCTGTGACTACAGCCTGTCTGTCTGTCTGTCTGTCTGTGACTACAGCCTGTCTGTCTGTCTGTCTGTCTGTGACTACAGCCTGTCTGTCTGTCTGTCTGTCTGTGACTACAGCCTGTCTGTCTGTCTGTCTGTCTGTGACTACAGCCTGTCTGTCTGTCTGTCTGTCTGTGACTACAGCCTGTCTGTCTGTCTGTCTGTCTGTGACTACAGCCTGTCTGTCTGTCTGTGACTACAGCCTGTCTGTCTGTCTGTCTGTCTGTGACTACAGCCTGTCTGTCTGTCTGTCTGTCTGTGACTACAGCCTGTCTGTCTGTCTGTCTGTCTGTGACTACAGCCTGTCTGTCTGTCTGTCTGTCTGTGACTACAGCCTGTCTGTCTGTCTGTCTGTCTGTGACTACAGCCTGTCTGTCTGTCTGTCTGTCTGTGACTACAGCCTGTCTGTCTGTCTGTCTGTCTGTGACTACAGCCTGTCTGTCTGTCTGTGACTACAGCCTGTCTGTCTGTCTGTGACTACAGCCTGTCTGTCTGTCTGTGACTACAGCCTGTCTGTCTGTCTGTGACTACAGCCTGTCTGTCTGTCTGTGACTACAGCCTGTCTGTCTGTCTGTGACTACAGCCTGTCTGTCTGTCTGTGACTACAGCCTGTCTGTCTGTCTGTGACTACAGCCTGTCTGTCTGTCTGTGACTACAGCCTGTCTGTCTGTCTGTGACTACAGCCTGTCTGTCTGTCTGTGACTACAGCCTGTCTGTCTGTCTGTGACTACAGCCTGTCTGTCTGTCTGTGACTACAGCCTGTCTGTCTGTCTGTGACTACAGCCTGTCTGTCTGTCTGTGACTACAGCCTGTCTGTCTGTCTGTGACTACAGCCTGTCTGTCTGTCTGTGACTACAGCCTGTCTGTCTGTCTGTGACTACAGCCTGTCTGTCTGTCTGTGACTACAGCCTGTCTGTCTGTCTGTCTGTCTGTGACTACAGCCTGTCTGTCTGTCTGTCTGTCTGTATGTCTGTGACTACAGCCTGTCTGTCTGTCTGTATGTCTGTGACTACAGCCTGTCTGTCTGTCTGTCTGTATGTCTGTGACTACAGCCTGTCTGTCTGTCTGTCTGTGACTACAGCCTGTCTGTCTGTCTGTATGTATGTGACTACAGCCTGTCTGTCTGTGACTATAGCCTGTCTGTCTGTCTGTATGTATGTGACTACAGCCTGTCTGTCTGTCTGTCTGTGACTACAGCCTGTCTGTCTGTCTGTATGTATGTGACTACAGCCTGTCTGTCTGTGACTACAGCCTGTCTGTCTGTCTGTCTGTCTGTCTGTGACTACAGCCTGTCTGTCTGTCTGTCTGTATGTGACTACAGCCTGTCTGTCTGTCTGTCTGTATGTGACTACAGCCTGTCTGTCTGTCTGTCTGTCTGTCTGTGACTACAGCCTGTCTGTCTGTATGTATGTGACTACAGCCTGTCTGTCTGTGACTACAGCCTGTCTGTCTGTCTGTATGTATGTGACTACAGCCTGTCTGTCTGTCTGTCTGTGACTACAGCCTGTCTGTCTGTCTGTATGTATGTGACTACAGCCTGTCTGTCTGTGACTACAGCCTGTCTGTCTGTCTGTATGTGACTACAGCCTGTCTGTCTGTGACTACAGCCTGTCTGTCTGTCTGTATGTATGTGACTACAGCCTGTCTGTCTGTGACTACAGCCTGTCTGTCTGTCTGTATGTATGTGACTACAGCCTGTCTGTCTGTGACTACAGCCTGTCTGTCTGTCTGTATGTATGTGACTCCAGCCTGTCTGTCTGTGACTACAGCCTGTCTGTCTGTCTGTATGTATGTGACTACAGCCTGTCTGTCTGTGACTATAGCCTATACTGCTACGTATTTAATGTGAAGAGCGTCTGTCTAAAACCTCTTGGAAGAGGAGGATCACTGGTGGCGTCAAGGCGTCGCTAAGGAGAGGGATGACAACATCTCTCTTAAAAAGACATCAGGCTGTGCAGTTATGTCCCGTTACCGTGGCAACACGTTGCCAGAGAACCGCCCACGTCGCCGATACAAGAACAGAGCTAGGAGAGCCGCTTCTGGACGGTTCTCAAGGTAACCCAGGACACACATAACACAGTTTCACTCTCTTGAACTACCTGTTATGTTTCTCTAAAACACCCACTAACAGATATCAGCAGCACCCCCCCCTCCTCTCCTGTGTAACCCCTTGTCTACAGGTCTGAGCTAACAGATCTACGGGGTTAATCCACATCGCGTACTGTAGCAGAGCAGGGAGGGAGGAGAGCGGGGAGGGGTGGGGGGGGAGAGGGAGGAGAGCGGGGAGGGGTGGGGGGGAGAGGGAGGAGATGGAGGAGGGGGAGGTGGAGGGAGGAAAGGAGGCGAGGGAAGAGAGGAGAGAGGAAAGAGGAGAGTGAGGAGGGGAAAGAAGAGATTGGGGAGGGGAAAGAGGAGATTGGGGAGGGGAAAGAGGAGATTGGGGAGGGGAAAGAGGAGAGTGGGGAGGGGAAAGGAGAGTGAGGAGGGGAAAGAGGAGAGTGAGGAGGGGAAAGAGGAGAGTGAGGAGGGGAAAGAGGAGAGTGAGGAGGGAAAGACAGAGGAGAGCAGGAAGGGGGAGGGAGGAGAGGGAGGAGGAGGGGAAAGAGGAGATTGGG
>NC_056442.1:56340981-56343481 GCF_018296145.1 Oncorhynchus tshawytscha | reverse complement strand
CAAACATCCCTCCCCAAACTACCCCCCCCACCCATCTCCTCCAAACATCCCTCCCCCAAACTACCCCCCACCCATCTCCCTCCAAACATCCCTCCCCAAACTACACCCCCACCCATCTCCCTCCAAACATCCCTCCCCAAACTACACCCCCAACCCATCTCCTCCAAACATCCCTCCCCCAAACTACACCCCCAACCCATCTCCCTCCAAACATCCCTCCCCCAACCCATCTCCCCTCCAAACATCCCTCCCCAAACTACCCCCCACCCATCTCCCTCCAAACATCCCTCCCCCAAACAACCAACCATTCTCCACCTAAACCTCTACCAACCACCATACCTCCCTTCCTTCTCTCCCCCAAACTACCCCTCCCCATCTCCTCCAAACCTCCTCCCTACCCTCCTCTCTGACCCCTCCAGACTGTGACACCCCCCTACCACCCCAGGCTGTAAGACTCAAAAACACATACTACTTACACAACAACATTTAACAGAGGTCACTTCTCTACACCCAAGATGTTAAGCAGCGTGCCCTAAACACACATACATACATGATAGCGTGTGTGTGGTGTGTGCGTAAGCGTGTGTTTGGTATGCGTGCCTGTGTGTCTGTGTACCCAGTTTGTTCTTTAGCCACTAGAGAGAATAAATCCATAAAGGATCAAGTCAAATGGAAAACAAATTGAGAGTTAAAGAGTAGCTGGCTATCTCCTTACTGTAATACTCTTCATATGGTTACCGTGCATCGTAACTTCACAACGCCCCTTCTCCTCTGAGAGACAATTAGGATAACAAAAGATCAATACAGACTGTTAGTAAAAATAAAATAAGAATTTGAGAAGTGCTGCTGTATGTTGGTTTCTCAGATGATACATTGAAGTTGCTGCCACAAACCAACAGACCAACCTGTCCGCATCCCTAAACGACACCCGTGTCTCTATTTGGCGCACTACTTTTGAAGCAGGAAATTGACCTATCAACTTGCAAGGTAGTGTAGCGGTCAGTCAGTTCAGCAGTTATGAAATGTGAGAGAGGAAGTGGTGATGTTAATTTTTCTCAGACTACTGGGGTCCCTTCTGCTTCCCCGGTAAAGACCCCTCTCCCTCGTGTCACCTTCCCCGGTAAAGACCCCTCTCCCTCGTGTCACCTTCCCCGGTAAAGACCCCTCTCCCCTCGTGTCACCTTCCCGGTAAAGACCCCTCTCCCTCGTGTCACCTTCCCCGGTAAAGACCCCTCTCCCTCGTGTCACCTTCCCGGTAAAGACCCCTCTCCCTCGTGTCACCTTCCCGGTAAAGACCCTCTCCCTCGTGTCACCTTCCCCGGTAAAGACCCCTCTCCCCTCGTGTCACCTTCCCCGGTAAAGACCCCTCTCCCTCGTGTCACCTTCCCCGGTAAAGACTCCTCTCCCTCGTGTCACCTTCCCCGGTAAAGACTCCTCTCCCTCGTGTCACCTTCCCCGGTAAAGACTCCTCTCCCTCGTGTCACCTTCCCCCGGTAAAGACTCCTCTCCCTCGTGTCACCTTCCCCGGTAAAGAGTCCTCTCCCTCGTGTCACCTTCCCGGTAAAGAGTCCTCTCCCTCGTGTCACCTTCCCCCGGTAAAGAGTCCTCTCCCTCGTGTCACCTTCCCCGGTAAAGAGTCCTCTCCCTCGTCACCTTCCCCGAAAAGAGTCCTCTCCCTCGTCACCTTCCCCGGTAAAGAGTCCTCTCCCTCGTCACCTTCCCCGTAAAGAGTCCTCTCCTCGTCACCTTCCCCGGTAAAGAGTCCTCTCCTCGTCACCTTCCCGGTAAAGAGTCCTCTCCTCGTCACCTTCCCGGTAAAGAGTCCTCTCCCTCGTCACCTTCCCCGGTAAAGAGTCCTCTCCTCGTCACCTTCCCGGTAAAGACTCCTCTCCCTCGTCACCTTCCCGGTAAAGACTCCTCTCCTCGTCACCTTCCCCGGTAAAGACTCATCTCTTGCGAAGTAGAAAACATGATAAAAACACTGTATTGCATCCTATTCCTCTGTAGTGCACTACGTTTTAACCAGGGCCCAGAGGTAGTGCACTACGATTTGACCAGGGCCCAGAGGTAGTGCACTACGATTTGACCAGGGCCCAGAGGTAGTGCACTACGTTTTGACCAGGGCCCAGAGGTAGTGCACTACGATTTGACCAGGGCCCAGAGGGTGCCATTTGGGATGCACCCTTGTCAAAAACACCATTCCCTGAGCATGGAAGGCTATTAACTTGATAACATCCAGATTCCTTGTAAGTCTCTCTGGCTACTACAGAAAACTAAAATCCGATTTGGAAAACAAAGCAATGAGAAGACAGACAAATATCTAGTATCTACACAAATATCCAGTATTTACAAATATACAACAGTGGTGGTCTTGACGTTTAAGATGAGGGAGAACAATTTTTTTTTTTTTAATTAGCCTTATTCTTATTACAGTGCGTTAGATGACTGTCATTCATATTCTATTGACCCAGTTCAATGTAACATCGATTGAGTTAGGCTA